>NW_024068641.1:0-116350 GCF_009389715.1 Phoenix dactylifera
TCTCTTCAATTCAAGGGCCCAACAATCTCTTTCTTCCATAGGCCCACACAACCTCCCTCTTGTGGTTCGTAGGCCACTCAGGCCCCACAAATTGCTAAAGTCAGATTCGGTTTGCCAATTGAAGAGCCCATCAACTGCAACCGCACCTCTGATCGTCACCCCAGCCCAGTGATGGAGGCATCCAATGTTTTCTGGTCCATTGGCGAGGACGATCAAAGTCCGGCTACACTTGGATCCCGCATGAGGAGCTACAGTAGATTGATCCAGACTTGTTAGTACTACTAGGGCTACACCGAATTGCTTTTGTCGAGGTCGACTTCTTCCCATCCGGGGGAGTTGGTGCGGACACCAGTGCCAGGTCACCCGTCACTCGGGTCTACGGTCGCCGCAGGAGGATGATCCAGGCAGTTTGATTTTATTTTGGAGTGATTTTATGTTATTTGGGCTTATTAGGGTATTCTGTTATTTGACAGCCTTTAGGGTTTATTTTGGTATTTTGTTATTTTAAGGATCTTTTGTGAGACTAGTTTCTTTTTAGGAACTTGTTTGTATATTGTCATTTTAGGGCTTTTATGGGATTGTTTTCTTTGTAGAAGACTTTTTGCTAATTTGTGACTCTATATATATGGGTCCATGCACTTGTTTAGGGTTATGCTATGATGAATAAAAAATAATTCTCGTTCTTTCTGCCCTGGTGTGAAGCTAAGAGTAAGATATAGGTGTGAAGCCTAGTTTCCTTCCTCCCCTTCCTCTCTTCTCTCCTTCCTCTTCTCTCCTTCTTCTCTCTTTCTCCCTCTTTTCCTTGCTGTCCTGCATCATGGTGCCTCCGTCTATGAGGATCGTTGATCTTCGGTTGCCTTCTTTATGAGCCTTATCCTCACTATAACTGTCGTCTTCTATGTGTTTTCTCACCACCATTTTATTAGATAAGTCAGTCAGCCATATCGATAAACACGTCAGTCTATCATGTCAATTATACACATTAATAAATATACCAGCCTGCTATGTTAGTCAGCTATATCAGTGGATGCATTAGTTAGCTGCGTTAGTTAGTTACGTCAGCATTGCCAAACACATCAGTTTGTTGCCTTAGCTTCTTGATCTGCCACATTAGTTTCTAAGCTGTCATATCATATTCTATCTGCCATGTCAAATTATGTATTGTCACATTAGCTTGATGCATCAATTTGCCATATCAGCTTCTAAGTTGCTATGTCAACTCCTGATATGCTACATTAGCTTCTGAGCTACTATAATTGTTATGGGGGAATTGAGCCGCCATGCCCCACGTGATCGGCACGCGTATCCAGGAAAGCTACAGCTGCCCTATGATCCAGCACTCCGACCCCGAGTCGGACCTCCTCGGCTTCGCAGCCGGCGACCCCGGGTCGGCTGCCCTATGATCCAGGCACTCCGACTCCGAGTCGGAACCTCCTCGCTCCGCAGCTCGACCCCGGGTCGGCTGCCCTATGATCCAGCACTCCGACCCCGAGTCGGCACCTCGAGTCGGACCCTCGCTCGCAGCCCGACCCCGGTCGGCGCCCTATGATCCAGCACTCCGACCCCGAGTCGGACCTCTCTCGGCTTCGCAGCTCGACCCCGGGTCGGCTGCCCTATGATCCAGCACTGACCGACCCCGAGTCGGACCTCCTCGGCTCCGCAGCCCGACCCCGGGTCGGCTGCCCTATGATCCACACTCCGACCCCGAGTCGGACCTCCTCGGCTTCGCAGCCCGACCCCGGTGTCGGCTGCCCTATGATCCAGCACTCCGACTCCGAGTCGGAGATCTTTTTGATAACGACAGCTATTCTCCAGAGGCACGGCCGCGGCCTCCTGCTCCACTACTCCCTGCAACGGCTGTACCCGATGCTGCCCACGATCTCCTGTATCAACCGTACAAAGCGGAGCTCCACTACGCCCTGCCATGACCGTACCCAGCGCTGCTCCACGACGCCCCGTAACGGCCATGTCAGTGGCCATTCTATCGTGCCCACGACGAAACCCCCCTGAGAGACCTCCCAGCCAGGTTATATGCGGGCTGGGGGGAGAAGGGGGGGGGGTAAGCAATACTCCAGAGCACTCTCTCCCACTTGTGATTATCATCTCTCCTCCTCCAATCTCCTCTGACTTGACCTCGGAGGGCCATCACCACCCTGGTGGTGGTGCAAGGCTTGTTTGCAGGTTCCTTGGCGGAAGGTGGAGCGCAACCAGCACCAACCAAGACAACTCAGGCGGAACCCCGTTACACCGTCGTGTCAATCGTTCTCGGTTTGGACCACCAGCAACAGTTGGCGCTAGAAGGAGGGCCCGAACCTCCGAACGATCGTAATGGCACGCGAGGGTGGTCGCGGAGCTTCCAATGCTTCCGGTCGCGGAGCCTCTCGCGCCTCTGGCCGGGAGGCTGCTGCGTCGCCCAACACACTCTCAGCAGCATTCCACCGCTTCTCCTCCCATTCAGGACGGTCGAACCTGCTCAGTTCGACCAGCTAGCGCCAGGCAGGTTCGCACCCTCGCGGAGGCAGTGCAGAATCTGCAGGGTGTGATCTCTCGGGTGCCGCAGCGGGCTCAGGAGCCGCTGCTCCCGAGCACTCGCCTCTTCCTCACAACCCGGCGCTCCTTCCTCTCCCCATAGAGAGGAGCGCGCGGCGCGGGGAGGATTCTCTCGAGTGCGGTCCATTCTGCCAGGACCTTCTCATCGAGAGCTGCGCGGGGTACGAGAGGCGGACCCGGGCGCGTTCTCAGACACCCCAGTCCTCGAGGGGCCGCACTCCAGTCGGTCCCCTCGCGCGCTTCTTGTCTCCCACCCCACCGGTCGCGCTCCCTGGACCGGCGGGTGGACGATTCCACAGACAGCTCCAGGTCTGAAGGCCATCCAAAGATCCCTTCGCCGACTTGGAAATCTCCTCCCAGCCGGCGCTTGCCTCAAGGATCCTGCGAACCCTAAACCCGCCGGGGTTCAAAATGCGGCGATCGAACCCTACGACGGGGCGGCGGACCCACGGGACCACGTGGAGAGTTTCAGGACTCTTATGCTCCTCCATGGAGCATCGGATCCTCTCCTCTGCAAGGCCTTCCCGGCGACCCTCCGCGGCCCCGGCAAGGGCGTGGTTCGCCGGCCTGGAGGCTAATTCCATCCAGTCCTTCCCACCAGTTCACCCGTCTCTTCATCAGCCATTTCGCCGTCAGTAGCCGGCGAAGACTGGTCTCCGACTCCCTCTTCGATGTCCGGCAGAACGAGGGAGAGAGCCTGCGGGATTATCTCACCCGCTTCAACAAGGCAACACTGGAGGTCCGGAATTTGAGCCAGGAGGTGGCTCTCTCAGCCCTGAAGCGAGGCTTCCGGAAGGGCAGACTCACCTTCTCCCTGGACAAACGCCTGCCGCGGAGCTTCCCGGAGCTGTTGTCTCGGGCAAACCAGTATGCAGACGCCGAGGAGGCAGCCTCCCACCGGAACAAGGAGGCCGCCGAGGCCCCTCTAAAGCCCGGGAAGAAAAGGCGAAAAAGAGGCACCCCAGAGGAGGAGCCCGACGCCTCAACGCCGGCGCAGAAGCCCGTCACCAGCAAGGAACCACGGCGCCACACGCCCTCGTTCTCCGCACCGACGCTTCAACCGGTACACCCCACTCCTGGCCCCCCGGGCCCAGATCCTCATGGAGGTCAAGGGGCGGGAGGACCTCCCGGTCCCGAGGCAGATGAAGAAGATCCCTGGGAGGAAGCCTTCTCGGGCGTACTGTGAGTACCACCGAGACCACGGCCACGATACCGAAGACTGCTTCCAGCTTCGGGACGAGATCGAGGCTCTCATTCGCCGAGGGCGTCTCGGTCGATATGTAAACGACCGACGTCCCCCCGCAGACCCGCGTCCAGCCGACCCGGCCCCTCAGGAGCCTCGGGAGCAGAATCGACCCGTTGCGGGAGTGATCCACACCATCACTGGGGGCTGCTCTCGGCCCGTGAGGAACGCAGGGGGCTCGGCGGAAGTATCAGGAGTGGCCGTCGCGAAGAGGCAGCGGGTCGGAAATGTAATCACTTTTCGTGATGAAGATGTAAAGGGGGTTCAGACTCCCCACGATGACGCCATGGTGATCTCTCTCACTATGGCGGACTATGATGTAAGGCGTGTTCTTGTGGATAGTGGAAGCTCAGCTGATATTTTGTATTACGAGGCCTTCCAAAAGATGGGCTTTTCCCGACAATTGTTGCACAAAACATCCACCCCCCTCATAGGATTCACTGGAGACGCTATCTCGGCCGAAGGTGTCATCGAGCTGCCTGTGACTGCGGGCATTGCACCCGCAGAAGCCACGGTGCGGCTCGGGTTCTTGGTCGTCCGTGTCCCCTCGGCCTACAACGCTATCCTCGGACGACCCGGACTGAACGCCCTTCGCGCGGTGGTTTCTACCTACCATTTGCTCATGCGGTTCCCCACAGCGGCCGGGATTGGAGAGGTCCGAGGTGACCAGCCGACCGCACGGCAGTGTTTCCTAGCAACTCTCAAAGGGAAGAAGCCCATGGAGGCCCTAAGCGTCGAGTCACTTGACGCCAGAGACGAAGTGGCCTTGCGGCACGGGGAGCCGGCCGAGGGCGTAATCGAAGTTCCCCTCGAAGAAGGCCGCCCGGACCGCACGGTCCGGGTCGGTGCCAACCTCGACTTGGAAGCTCGGCTCCGGTTAGTGGAATTCCTCCGAGCCAATGCAGATGTGTTTGCCTGGTCGGCGGCCGATGTACCTGGGATCGACCCGGAGGTCGTTTCTCACGCCCTCAACGTCGACCCGACCCACCGACCAGTAAAGCAAAAGAAGAGACACTGTGCCCCGGATCGGATCCGGGTGGTCGACCAGGAGGTAGACAAACTCTTGGAGGCAGGTTTCATAAGAGAGGTGAGCTACCCCGAGTGGCTGGCAAACGTCGTACTTGTCCGGAAGGCGAGCGGGAAGTGGAGGATGTGCGTCGACTACACCGACCTGAACAAAGCGTGCCCCAAGGATAGCTTTCCGCTTCCACGGATAGACCAACTGGTCGACGCGACTTCCGGATATCAGCTACTGTCTTTATGGACGCCTTCTCCGGCTACAACCAAATAATGATGGCTCCACAGGACGAGGAGAAAACTGCCTTCATAACAGACCGGGGGCTGTACTGTTACAAGGTAATGCCCTTCGGTCTGAAGAACGCTGGCGCCACTTACCAGCGCCTCGTCAATAAAATCTTCAAGGAGCAGATCGGCCGGAATATGGAGGTGTACGTGGACGATATGCTGGTAAAAAGCTGCCATGCAGACCAGCACATTGCAGATCTGGAGGAGACTTTCACCACCTTGCGAAAGTTTCGCATGAAGCTAAACCCAGCGAAGTGCGCTTTTGGTGCTTCGGCCGGGAGGTTCCTCGGTTTCATTGTCAACCAGCGGGGGATCGAGGCCAACCCGGACAAGATCAAAGCCATCCAAGATATGTCCCCTCCGACCAAAGTGAAGGAGGTTCAGGAGCTCGCTGGAAGGGTCGCCGCGCTCGGACGATTTGTGGCAAAGTCGGCCGAACGCTGCCAACCATTCTTCAAGGTGTTGAAGCGCCCAAAAGACTTCCTCTGGACGGCCGAATGTCATGCGGCGTTCGACCAGCTCAAGGAGTACATGGCGTCTCCTCCCCTGCTGTCCAAGCCGCAAGAGGGGGAGATGCTCTACCTTTACCTGGCGGTCTCCCCAACCGCAGTCAGCGCAGTACTGGTTCGGGAAGAGGCAAGACTTCAGAAGCCTGTATACTACATCAGCCGAGTCCTCCGGGATGCCGAGACGCGGTACACGAAGGCTGAGAAGATCGCCTTCGCGCTGCTGACTGCGACCAGGAGGCTTCGCCCCTATTTCCAGGCTCATTCTGTCACCCTTTTGACCGATCAACCACTGCGGCAGATTCTCAGCAATCCAGAGAATGCGGGACGGCTGGTGAAGTGGGGCAGTAGAACTTGGTGAGTTCGACATCCGCTACCAGCCCCGACCAGCCATCAAGGCCCAGGTGCTCGCGGACTTTCTCGCTGAGTGCACTGTGCAGGAGGCGGAACCTAAGCCGCCGGAGACACCCGGCCTCGATCTCCCGATCTGGACGCTCCACATTGACGGGTCGTCGAACCCTGAAGGTGGAGGGGCTGGGCTGGTCCTCACCAATCCCGATGGAGTGATAGCCGAGTATGCCTTGAGGTTCGGATTTCCAGTGACCAACAATGAGGCGGAGTACGAGGCCCTAGTCGCGGGACTCAAACTCGCCAAGGAGCTCGGCATCCGGCGTCTGAAAGTCTTCACCGACTCCCAGCTGGTGGTTGGGCAGGTTCGAGGGGAGTTCGAGGCGCGGAGCCCGACCATGCAGAGCTACGTCCGGAAGGTGCAAACACTCATTCCCGACCTCGGCAGTGTTGACATTCAGCAGGTCCCGAGGAGCGAAAATGCCAGGGCCGACAGGTTGTCCCGCCTAGTGGACGCAGACGCGCACAGCTTGTCGAGGGGCAATCTACCTGGAGACCCTGGATGCCCCGAGCATTGACGGGGCTGGAGCGGTGATGGCAATTGATCCGGAGCCGTCTTGGATGGACCCGCTCGTCGCCTACCTCGCCGAAGGAATCCTCCCTGAAGACGAAGATCAGGCCCGGCGGCTTGTAAAGAAGTCCGCCCACTACGTACTTTATGAAGGGAGGCTGTATCGGACCTCATTTACCGCCCCCCTCTTAAGGTGCCTCCGCCCCGCGGAAGCGGCCTACGCCCTCGGCGAAGTCCACGAAGGCATCTGCGGATCGCACTTGGGGGCTAGGTCCTTGGCGCATAAGATCATGAGGCAAGGCTACTATTGGCCGACCTTGTTGGAGGACTCGAAGGACCACGTGCGGAAATGCGACGCCTGCCAGCGCCACGCCAACGTCCAGAGAGTCCCCTCTGTCCCCTTGGCGCCAATCACCGCGCCCTGGCCCTTCGCACAGTGGGGAATGGATATCCTCGGACCATTCCCCGTCGCTTCGGCCCAGCGGAAATTTTTGATTGTCGCCATCGACTACTTCACCAAGTGGGTGGAGGCAGAGCCACTGGCCACCATCACGGAGGCACAAGTCCGGAAGTTCGTGAAGAAGAACATCATTGTCCGATTTGGAGTACCTCGGGTCCTCATCTCGGATAACGGTCGACAGTTTGATAACAAGCACTTCCGGGACTTCTGCGAGGAATTCGGGATCGAGCATCGGTTCACATCCATGTCGCATCCTCAAACCAACGGCGAGGCCGAGGTCACAAATCGGACAATCCTCCAAGGTATCAAAGCGCGGATCGGCCGGACGGGGCAAGCTTGGGTCGAGGAACTCGAGAATGTCCTTTGGGCGTATCGGACCACACAACGGACTCCTACTGGAGAGACGCCTTTCAGCCTAACCTATGGCACGGAAGCCGTTGCCCCCGTGGAGCTCGGACTCCCCTCGCCTCGGGTGGCCGCGCACCGACCCGAGGCCAATTCAGAGCAACTCCGAGGGAACTTGGATCTCTTGGAAGAGGCAAGGGAAATGGCTCAGGTACGGATGGCAATGTATCAGCAGAGGGTGGCCCGATATTACAACTCCAAAGTCCGACCGAAGCTTTTCAGAATTGGAGATCTGGTGCTGAGGCGAGCTAAGGCATCTCAACCTACGGAAGGTGGGAAGCTAGCGCCAAATTGGGAAGGCCCGTATAAAGTTCGTTGGGTAAACCGACCTGGCTCCTACCAGTTGGAAGCCCTAGATGGCCGAGGAATTCCAAGGGGCTGAAATTCCGCTAACCTGCGGATGTATTACCAGTAGAACAACAAGGCCAGAAAGACAATTTAAAAAGGTGCAATACTTTTCATTTCAATAATTTCTGGTTACAGTGGCGTGCTCGTGTGATTACAAGGAATTCCCAGAGGGGAATTAGGGAGTAAAGAAAGTAAAGAAGAGGTGGGGACCCAAACCCTCAACCCAGGGCGGGCTGCAGTCCCACCAGAAGTGGGTGCTTCTAACCGGAGGCGCCATCCAGCACCTCACCAAAAAGAGGAGGAGCCGCCGCAGAAGAAGCTCCCGCTGCCCCCAGGGGAACGCCGCCTCCAAAGGATATTCCCATCTTCCCCAGTGGTAGGGAAGAGAAGGGATTCGAGGGGGAAGAGTATATGGAGGCGCGGTCCCGGATTGAGCGTCCGGCGCAGAGCTCAACCGGGAGGCTGAACTTCAAGGAGGGGAGATGTGATCCCGGATGAAACGCCTAGAGCGGAGTTCCGCCGGGGAGACCCTCCTTGTTGATCCCAGATGAAACGGCTAGTTGGCTGAAGTTGTAAGGGGAGCGCCTCCCCTTTCCTTCGACAGGAGTCTCTCAGTCATATGCCAAGGAGGAGGTCCGCGATCCATGGCAACCTGCAGCTCCGGCTTGGCAAATTCCATCGTACCTGCACCTGTATTTATAGCCAAGCTGCGGCCCCCTGGTAGTTCCGATACGGGTGGCTCCAATAAATGCAGGCGCACTGAATCCGGAGCCGTTCCGGCTCCCGAGGCGTATCTCCCCGCGATTTCCTAAGCGTCATTCTCCTTAAATCGCATTCTTTGTGCAGGACGATCCGGGTGACGTATACCCCTAGGTCCACGTGTCTCCGCTCGCGCCCAGGCCGCATCCTCCTCGAAGAACCCGCGTATCGCGGCCGCTCAACTAACACTCCTCACCAGCAGCAACTGGCGATCCGATTTCCCAGGTAACGCATTAATTAGCGTTTAATACCCTTCTCGTGTTCCCCCCAGGCAACGCTTGGAGGAGAGGAGAAACACGGTCGCGGCTGGGCACAGAGAAACCCCGATGGGCGGCGAGCGACAAGTGGCCGACCAACGAGTGGAATGTCCCGAGGCTCGGCCCTCGGATGCCTGGCTAACCCGATGATCATTCCGGGAGCAGACTAGTCGGAAGCCCCGACCGGTCGCCTCGGCTTGCGCCAGCCTAGGCCGACCAACGAGCGGAATTTTCCTGAGGCTCGGCCCTCGGATGCCTGGCTAACCCAATGATCATCCCGGGAGCAGACTAGCCGGAAGCCCCGACCGGTCGCCTCGGCTTGCGCCAGCCTTGGCCGACCAACGAGCGGAATTTCCCTGAGGCTTGACAACCCTCAGATGCCTGGCTAACCCGATGATCATCCCGGGAGCAGACTAGCCGGAAGCCCCGACCGGTCGCCTCGGCTTGCGCCAGCCTTGGCCGACCAACGAGCGGAATTTCCCTGAGGCTTGACAACCCTCAGATGCCTGGCTAACCCGATGATCATCCCGGGAGCAGACTAGCCGGAAGCCCCGACCGGTCGCCTCGGCTTGCGCCAGCCTAGGCCGACCAACGAGTGGAATCTCCCGAGGCTCGGCCCTCGGATGCCTGGCTAACCCGATGATCATCCCGGGAGCAGACTAGCCGGAAGCCCCGACCGGTCGCCTCGGCTTGCGCCAGCCTTGGCCGACCAACGAGCGGAATCTCCCGAGGCTCGGCCCTCGGATGCCTGGCTAACCCGATGATCATCCCGGGAGCAGACTAGCCGGAAGCCCCGACCGGTCGCCTCGGCTTGCGCCAGCCTTGGCCGACCAACGAGCGGAATTTCCCTGAGGCTTGACAACCCTCAGATGCCTGGCTAACCCGATGATCATCCCGGGAGCAGACTAGCCGGAAGCCCCGACCGGTCGCCTCGGCTTGCGCCAGCCTTGGCCGACCAACGAGCGGAATTTTCCTGAGGCTTGACAACCCTCAGATGCCTGGCTAACCCGATGATCATCCCGGGAGCAGACTAGCCGGAAGCCCCGACCGGTCGCCTCGGCTTGCGCCAGCCTAGGCCGACCAACGAGTGGAATCTCCCGAGGCTCGGCCCTCGGATGCCTGGCTAACCCGATGATCATCCCGGGAGCAGACTAGCCGGAAGCCCCGACCGGTCGCCTCGGCTTGCGCCAGCCTTGGCCGACCAACGAGCGGAATTTCCCTGAGGCTTGACAACCCTCAGATGCCTGGCTAACCCGATGATCATCCCGGGAGCAGACTAGCCGGAAGCCCCGACCGGTCGCTTCGGCTTGCGCCAGCCTTGGCCGACCCGTGAGCGGAAGAATTTCCTGAGGCCTAACCCTCGGATGCCTGGCTTAGCGCCGGAAGAATTTCCTGAGGCCTAACCCTCGGATGCCTGGCTTAGCGCCGGAAGAATTTCCTGAGGCCTAACCCTCGGATGCCTGGCCTAGCGCCGGAAGAATTTCCTGAGGCCTAACCCTCGGATGCCTGGCTTAGCGCCGGAAGAATTTCCTGAGGCCTAACCCTCGGATGCCTGGCTTAGCGCTGGAAGAGTTTCCTGAGGCCTAACCCTCGGATGCCTGGCCTAGCGCCGGAAGAGTTTCCTGAGGCCTAACCCTCGGATGCCTGGCTCAGCGCCGGAAGAGTTTCCTGAGGCCTAACCCTCGGATGCCTGGCTCAGCGCCGGAAGAGTTTCCTGAGGCCTAACCCTCGGATGCCTGGCTTAGCGCCGGAAGAATTTCCTGAGGCCTAACCCTCGGATGCCTGGCTTAGCGCCGGAAGAGTTTCCTGAGGCCTAACCCTCAGATGCCTGGCCTAGCGCCGGAAGAGTTTCCTGAGGCCTAACCCTCGGATGCCTGGCTCAGCGCCGGAAGAGTTTCCTGAGGCCTAACCCTCGGATGCCTGGCTTAGCGCCGGAAGAGTTTCCTGAGGCCTAACCCTCGGATGCCTGGCCTAGCGCCGGAAGAGTTTCCTGAGGCCTAACCCTCGGATGCCTGGCTCAGCGCCGGAAGAGTTTCCTGAGGCCTAACCCTCGGATGCCTGGCTTAGCGCCGGAAGAATTTCCTGAGGCCTAACCCTCGGATGCCTGGCTCAGCGCCGGAAGAGTTTCCTGAGGCCTAACCCTCGGATGCCTGGCTTAGCGCCGGAAGAGTTTCCTGAGGCCTAACCCTCGGATGCCTGGCCTAGCGCCGGAAGAGTTTCCTGAGGCCTAACCCTCGGATGCCTGGCTCAGCGCCGGAAGAGTTTCCTGAGGCCTAACCCTCGGATGCCTGGCTTAGCGCCGGAAGAATTTCCTGAGGCCTAACCCTCGGATGCCTGGCCTAGCGCCGGAAGAATTTCCTGAGGCCTAACCCTCGGATGCCTGGCTTAGCGCCGGAAGAATTTCCTGAGGACTAACCCTCGGATGCCTGGCCTAGCGCCGGAAGAGTTTCCTGAGGCCTAACCCTCGGATGCCTGGCTTAGCGCCGGAAGAGTTTCCTGAGGCCTAACCCTCGGATGCCTGGCTTAGCGCCGGAAGAATTTCCTGAGGCCTAACCCTCGGATGCCTGGCTTAGCGCCGGAAGAGTTTCCTGAGGCCTAACCCTCGGATGCCTGGCCTAGCGCCGGAAGAGTTTCCTGAGGCCTAACCCTCGGATGCCTGGCTCAGCGCCGGAAGAATTTCCTGAGGCCTAACCCTCGGATGCCTGGCTTAGCGCCGGAAGAGTTTCCTGAGGTTTAACCCTCGGATGCCTGGCCTAGCGCCGGAAGAACTTCGGGAATCAAAAGTCAGCAAGAAGCAACCGCCATACGCCATAAAGAAGGCGGGAAGCTTGAAGCGCGCGCGCCTCTCCGAAGGATGGCGGCAATCTCGAAACATCACTCCCTTCACCTGTTCCCCTTCTGGTTCCAGGCTTGGAAGTGGGGGGCTACTGTTATGGGGGAATTGAGCCGCCATGCCCCACGTGATCGGCACGCGTATCCAGGAAAGCTACAGCTGCCCTATGATCCAGCACTCCGACCCCGAGTCGGACCTCCTCGGCTCCGCAGCCCGACCCCGGGTCGGCTGCCCTATGATCCAGCACTCCGACCCCGAGTCGGACCTCCTCGGCTTCGCAGCCCGACCCCGGGTCGGCTGCCCTATGATCCAGCACTCCGACTCCGAGTCGGAGATCTTTTGATAACGACAGGCTATTCTCCAGAGGCACGCCGCGGCCTCCTGCTCCACTACTCCCTGCAACGGCTGTACCCGATGCTGCCCACGATCTCCTGTATCAACCGTACAAAGCGGAGCTCCACTACGCCCTGCCATGACCGTACCCAGCGCTGCTCCACGACGCCCCGTAACGGCCATGTCAGTGGCCATTCTATCGTGCCCCACGACGACAAACCCCCCTGAGAGACCTCCCAGCCAGGTATATATGCGGCTGGGGGGAGAAGGGGGGGGTAAGCAATACCTCCCAGAGCACTCTCTTCCACTTGTGATTATCATCTCTCCTCCTCCAATCTCCTCTGACTTGACCGTCGGAGGGCCATCACCACCCTGGTGGTGGTGCAAGGCTTGTTTGCAGGTTCCTTGGCGGAAGGTGGAGCGCAACCAGCACCAACCAAGACAACTCAGGCGGAACCCCGTTCACACCGTCGTGTCAATCGTTCTCGGTTTGGACCACCAGCAACAATAATAATTTTTAATTTGTCACATTAGACTTTGTGCTACTATGTCAACTCTTGATCTATCACTTCAATCTCTAAGCTGCCACGTCAGCTTCTAAGCTGCTACTTATGCTCTTGATCTAATACGTCAGTTTTCAAACTCAAGTTGTTATCTATAGTACTATCTTGAGTTTGAGAGGGGATGTTAGCATAATTTTAGGGATCATATAATAACCTATATCAAACCATAATATTTTTTTTATTAGCATGATCATGTATCGGCCTATATAATTTTCTTTATTAACATGATCTTGTTAGAATGATTTTAGGTACCAACTAGTAATATTTTTATTTGTTAGAATGATCATATATCGGCTTATATTATTTTTCTTACATGGAATCTATATACTAGCATATATAACTTTTGAAATATAACAAATATAATGGAATAGAGAAATAAATTTTTTTCTCTATTTTTTTATTTTTCTTTTTTTACAAATATTTTAACATAA
Source organism: Phoenix dactylifera (assembly GCF_009389715.1). Taxonomy (NCBI): domain Eukaryota; kingdom Viridiplantae; phylum Streptophyta; class Magnoliopsida; order Arecales; family Arecaceae; genus Phoenix; species Phoenix dactylifera. Next base: position 12,913 of record NW_024068641.1, read on the forward strand.
CTAATTCACAGACTACAATTTATGTTAAGATTAGGAGAACTCTTTAAAAAAGCAGGGGGTGTGTAGACTCAACATATTAGATTTCTATAAGATATTCCTTCAAATGGGACCAAAGAAGTAGACCTTCATAGTACATGCCCTCAGCGCTCGGATATGAGGACGGAGGTCACCATAACAGCCAACTCTTCCCAACCAAATGAGAGAAACCTTTTTGGACTTTTGGTTAACGATTTTTATTTCATTAAATTTTTTTTTTAAAATAATTTCTATAAATATGGTATCTGAAAAAATAGTTTTGACATATTTAGTTGAACATAAAAAAGTGGCACATTCGAGAGTGGCTTATGTTTGATTAACATCTACTTTTTGCAAAAAAATTGTATAAAATATCTATTATAAATATAATAAAGTAAAAGACATTCTTTATGAATTTGATGGCTTAAGGGTACTTTTTGAAAAATAAAGACCCTAATTTTCAACCGGTGGGAAAATAACTTTTTCATGACTTCCATAGATTTTTTTTCCTATGAAACATAGAAATCTTGTTCTCATGAAAATGCTACTTTTTCATTTTTTTTTTTTTTTAAACTCAACCTAAACTAAAATTATTTTTTTATTGACCATACTTTTTTTTTTCCTTCTTTTATCACGAACCAAAGGAGCCCTTAATTTCTTTACCAACCATTCACAAGTTGTCGTCACCTAAATAGACTATTCCTAACAGCATTGAAGTGCAATTGATACGTCATTTAATATCGGATAAAACTGCCCTTTCGGAAGGTTGACGATGCGTAGAACTGAGGTAAGAAGGCATCACGTGGAACTTGGACGCATACGATGGGGGTGGGATCCATGGTCCATGGAGTTGTTAGCTTTCCGTTTCTACTATATGTCTGTATCTTAATATCTTGTGCAAATACACGACTATAACTTATCTATATAGGCGGTCAAGATAAATTTAAACATGCTGACCAAACTTAATGCACTGGTATTATTGAGATTAAATTTAAATATTGCTAGATTCAGCAGCACAGCAACATAACCGCTTGATTATTTTTTTTTTTTGACAAAAGAACTATTTGCTTAAAATTGGCTTTTTTGACTCGACTCATGCTTGTTGGAATCGTTAAGGCAATGCATGAGATTTTCCAACAGGACTGATCACCTCTCTCTTGAAGGCTGGCTATTTAACCATGAAGGGAGGACAAAGCTACCATTGATTTTTTTCATAGGAAGTTTTGACATGAACTTGAAGACAGTACTAGATCTTCATGACAAGTAGATGTTGATAATTCACCTTGCTTGACGGTGTTACACTATCTTTTTCCAACATTACTTGCATGTCATTTGTTTGTTCTTGCATATCGTTCGGGTTAACTTTCCATCAGTGAATCTTCTCATGAAACCTAAAATTATAAATGACTCTCACGTCTAGGCCATCCATCACGAGAGAGAAGGGTTTGGTTGGAAGGTAAGACGATCATTGCATAAACTGATTCTTTGACTAATTGTAATGGTAAAACTAGCAAACACTGAAAAGAGAGGGAGGGGGAAAAAAAGGACATGCAACAACTGATATTTCTACCAAACGTACGTAAAATTTTTCATAGTAGACAAAGAATCAACGGGCCCAAATTAGGAAAAGAAATCTAATCGTCCCTTTTAATAATTTGAAATTTGACTGCCTTTAAGATAACCTAAAAAAAGGCTGCAGCCACTGCCTCTTATTTATACATATTTACATAAGCAGGCTGGTGTCTGTCGCTTGCTTGTGCCCCCATGGATACTGAGATAAGGCCATGTTCCTCTCTCTCCGTCTTTCTTCTCTTCCTTCTCCTCTCTTCTCTCAACATCCAACACTGTGGAGCAACTGATAGCATCTCTTTGGGCCAGTCCGTCTCCGGAAACCAGACCATAGTATCCAAAGAAGGCAACTTTGAGCTGGGGTTCTTCACACCAGGTAACTCCCGTAACTACCACATAGGTATCTGGTACAAAACAATTCCAGTCCAAACTGTAATCTGGGTGGCGAACAGAGCAACACCCATCTCCAACACCTCCTCTGCCGAGCTAAAAATCTCAGAAGATGGAAAACTAGTCATCCTCAACAGTTCCAAAATCCCAGTTTGGTCATCCAATTCAACTCCATCAACCTCGAATTCCACGGTTGCTGTGCTTCTGGACACCGGAAATCTTGTTATACGCAATGGGTCAAACACTACAATTTGGCAGAGTTTTGATCACCCAACTGACACATGGATGCCAGGAGGATGGCTTGGAGTGAACAAGATCACAGGGGAGTATCAGAGCACCACTTCATGGGAGAATCCTGAGAATCCCTCCCCCGGGCCTTTCGCTCAAAGTATGGACCCCGATGGATCCAATCAGTTCGTATTGCTGTGGAATGGTTCTGAAACTTATTGGAGCAGTGGGCTGTGGAATGGCCAGTACTTCACTGCAGTCCCTGGTACCAGAGAAAGCACTCCCTTCAACTTCACCTTCGTCGACAACAAGCAGCGGAAGTATGCCACGTATACCATCCTCGACAGTTCTTTCATCACTCGGTGTGTGATTGATTCATCTGGGCTATTAAGGCAATGGTATTGGCTGAACAGCACCCAGAAGTGGCAGACAGTCTTTACTCAACCTTTGGCTCAATGTGATGTCTACTCTCTATGTGGAGCTTTCGGTATCTGCGACCAGAAAAGTTTGAATATTTGCCGGTGCTCCCATGGTTTCGAACCAGCTTCATTGAAAGAATGGGAGTTCAATGTTTGGAATTCAGGGTGCGTGAGGAAAACCAGTTTGCGATGCAGCAATAAAAGCTCGACCGGTGGAGAAGGGGATAGATTCGTTGAGATGACCAATATGAGACTGCCTGCCAATCCGCAGAACTTGACTGTTGGGAGTGCTAAAGACTGCGAACGGGCTTGCTTGAACAGCTGCTCTTGCACCGCGTATGCTTATGCGAATGGATGCTCAATTTGGACTGGGGACCTTCGGAACCTTCAACAACTCTATGATGGTGATAGTGGAGCTGGAACTCTGCATCTCCGGCTCGCTGCCTCTGATTTCTCAGCTTCAAGGACCTCACATAAGTTCGTAATAGATCTAACCCTAAGTGTCATCGGTGGAACTATTGGGATCTTGTGTGTTCTTGTTGGACTAATTTGGGCATTTCAAAGGAGGAAACGAATTCGAATGGCAAAACAAGTTGAGGGTTCTTTGATTCAGTTTACATATGGCGATTTGCAGCGTGTGACCAAAAACTTTTCTGAGAAGTTGGGTGGTGGTGGCTTTGGCTCTGTTTTCAAAGGGACATTAATTGACTCAACCGAAGTAGCTGTGAAGAGGCTTGAAGGCTTGAGACAAGGGGAGAAGCAATTCCGAACCGAAGTGAGCACATTGGCTGCTATTCAGCATGTGAATCTGGTTCACCTTCGCGGTTTCTGCACCGAGGGCAGCAAAAGGCTTCTAGTTTATGAGTACATGTCCGGAGGTTCCCTGGACTCTCTTCTCTTTCAAAACAAATCCACGGTTCTGGACTGGAAGACGAGGTATCAAATTATTCTTGGGATTGCGAGAGGACTAGCCTACCTCCATGAGAAGTGCAGGGAGTGCATCATACACTGCGACATAAAGCCAGACAACATACTTCTAGACAAGGACTTCTGCGCCAAAGTTGCAGACTTTGGCATGGCGAAGCTCATCGGTCGCGACTTCAGCAGGGTCCTGACAACCATGAGGGGAACCGTTGGCTACCTCGCACCCGAGTGGATTTCAGGCCTGCCAATCACCTCCAAGGTTGACGTCTACAGCTTCGGGATGATGCTTTTTGAGCTGGTATCAGGCAAGCGAAACGCATCGCACTCTGCAGATGGGAGCAAAATCTTTTATCCGTCCTGGGCGGCAACAAAGGTCGTTGAAGGCGATATATTTAGCTTATTAGACCATGGATTCAAAGGTGCTGCCGACCTTGAAGAGCTAACCAGAGTCTGCAGAGTTGCTTGCTGGTGCATTCAAGACTCTGAAGCTGACAGGCCAACAATGGGACAGGTGGTGCAGATCCTAGAGGGAGTCCTGGAGGTGAGCATGCCGCCACTTCCTAGGGTTCTTCAGCTCCTTACGGAAGATCAGAGCCAAATTCGTGATGATTTGTCATCCACTGAATACAAAGATCCACTTGATCAATCTCAGGATTTCTATCCGTAATTGTCAAGCTATAAGGGCCACATGAATCTCTGCTGAGCATGCCAATAATATGTAACGGGTTAAAGTATAGCTTATAGTTGTTATGATCCTTAAGATGGATGTTTGTATGAGGGTGTAATGTTCTATAGTGGCTGTAATATCTATTTAGTGGCATAAATGAGTTACCAACTCATCACTTTCCAAGCATTAGTTATAAAGATATGTTAGATACATGAGTAAGCTGGCAACTACCGGATGTCTCTCTTGCTGAAGACTCTGTTCATGTTCTTTTTCTTAACAATTTATTTTCAAGGCATTTATTTCACAATTTCTCAGTTTTACTGAATCACATCAATAATCAAACCACATATACGCATGTGTTTATGAAGTTCATGGACCAGCCATCTGGAATGATCATACCCCATGGATGTTTTCTTGATTACAGATAATGTTAATTAGAGGTGGAGGAGGCTTCTTCCTCCCTCCCACTTCTTTGAAAGAGGAAAAAACTGACGTACGCCTAAGAAATATATCATTTCCTTCTTTAATCACATACCATCTAATTCTATTTTGTGCCTACCCCCATAACAAATTAAATAAATCTGTTCAAGCATGTAGATAAGCCATTTGAAAACGTCAGGTGGCTGGTGGCGTTCTTTTGTAGGCTCTACAGTACATCGCATGCTTCTGATCCATACTGTGAGGACTCGTGCGGGCGTGTATTTAGTCCCATATCGATTATTCGCTGGGTAGATATTGGGTACTTATCTAGGATCAAGGAATCCAAATAATACCTTCTGCCGAGCCATTTTGGGTGAGGTCATGAATTGTTACAAATAATATCAGAGCGGGCCTAGCCCATAACTTATGTGGACTAGGGGACACTGCAGTACGGATCTATTGGGGCTGACCATGAGCCGATCATTGTGTTTGTGATTAGATTTGAATGGATTTGGACTTTTAGCCTGACAAAGACGTCAGAGTTTAAATATGGGGAGTATGTGAGGATCCGTGCAGGCGTGTGTTTAGTCTCATATCAGTTATTCGCTGGATAGATCTTGAGTACGTATATAGGATCAAGGAACCCAAATAATACTTTCTGGCTAGCCATTTTGGATGAGGTCCTTGATTGTTATATATACTCTTTTTTAAACTAATTAGGCTTGTAGTATTAGCTCTTCGCTGAATAAATAAAGGAATCAGAGCAACAAATGGTTCTGTTGGTTCCAAAGAAAATAAGCCTGACAGACCCAGTTAGTACAGACAAGCATTAGCGGCCATGTATATAGGCCCGAGGAAACCGACTATTAATGTTAAAAGATATGAACCATAACTTATGTCACAACCTTAGTGAGATATTTGCCCATCTTTTCATCACATGCCGTTTCGCCCAAGCAATTTGAGGACCTATTGCCTCGTATCTTAATTTTAGTGTCCGGCCTTCCAATCTAAAAGCTTTTTGCTCCTAGAGGCGTAGGAAAATTTTCAGCTAACAAGGTCTGTAGTATTAGCTCTTGACTGAACAAATAAAGTAATCAGAGGTCAACAAATGATTATGTTAGTACCATAGAAAATAGGGCTGATTGACCCGGTTAGTACATACAAACATTAAAATTATGACGCTCTGTACCGACAATTATTTATTTAATGAATGATAGATTTGGACCTCTTTTTGTTATATTTTATTTAAAATGGATTTGTATACAAGATTACTATTGTTGGTTTGATATTATCGTGGACAGTAACCCATGGTATGATTCAATTGGAGAGAAAAAAGATTTTTCTCAACTTGTTCAACTCGAATCTCTCAAAAAAAAACTAGATGAAGATGGAAGAATTGCGAAAGTAGGACTTAAGACTCCGTTTAGCAGAGCTGTTGATAGTAGAGCTTTCAAAAGTAGAACTTTTATAAAAAGCTATTTATTGTTTGGTAACTACATTTCTAAAGTGCTGTAGAACTTTAATATATGTATTTAGTAAGCAAACTGAGAAAGTACTTTTGATTTGACAAAAATGACTATAAAGGATATTGCATTGTATTATACAATAGAGAATAATAAAATAGAATATGTATTAATACATAAATATATGATATACGTATAATATTACTGTAATATAATATAATATTATTATAATATAGTAATATAATATTGTATACTATAGCATAATAATATAATATAATTTGATATTATATAACATAACATATCAATGTCTTATGATATAATATAATATAATGGTGTGCTAGGGAGTGTACCTCTTTCGGGCTAGTCATATCTATCACAAGGCAAACAGAACAATGGATTGGGTTGTGGCTGCATATTCTAGTGAGGTGTTGTGGACCAACAATGCGAATGTGCCCCCTTTTTTGGAATATTTTGTTTTTTTGATTCTATTGGAGGTATTCATAAGAGATTGGTGTAAACGTCTGACTTAAAAAAAAAAAAAAAGAAAAAAAAAAAGACAAATCCAATAAGATATTAGTTAAACAACTGCCAGAAGCAAAAAATGAAAAACAATTTTTGAAAACCATCGGAGGGCTCTCCAGAATCCTTCCTCTCCCTCCTCCTCTCTCTCTCTTTCTCGCCCCCTTCCTCTCCAGCATGCGTGTGGTATCTCTTTCCGGCATTCGATCCAAAGATCTAAGCAGTTCAAGATCAATGCTTGCTGTCTGGTTTGATCCTTTGTTCTCTTTGATTTCTTTTTGTATTTCTCTTGCAGGGTTGTAAATTTGCTTATGATTCTGGATTCAGTGATTTTAATTTTGATTCACTTTTTTTTGATGATCATGGGATCCTCGATCTCTGGATTCTTGTAGAATTATAGTGATTTTTATTCTAAAAAAAATGTTATTTCCATGGTTATTCAGTCAGTATCAAGTCAAGAAATGCTTTTCTTGATGATTCTAGGGATTAGTTCTTCAATTCCGATGCTTCGTGTGTCTCACTCACATCTTTCCGATTCTAGGACGATTGATAGGGACATCAGCTAGGCCACCATTTTATTTGCATGTTTATTTTATTATTTTAGTTCTGGGTTTATTTTCATTTTAGGGTTCATTTGTGTATTTTGGGTTTATTGGAAATTATTTTGCGTAAGGGGGTTTTATTTTAATTATTCTCCTTTGGGCCCTATTTATAGGGGACTTTTATGTTGATTAGGGTTAATGAAGAATTAAGCATTTTCTTTCCCACGTTTTCCACTTCTTTCTTTCCCCTTCTCATTCTTTCTCTCCTCTTCTCTTCCTTTTCTCTGTCGTTTCCCTCCCTTCCTCTCCTCTTGTTCTTCCTCCCTATTCTCTGTTCACTATTTCAGAGACCAACTTATCAGCACTGTAGCCATTCCACCTCCTAGTTCGTCATCAACTTGGTATCAGAGCGAAGGCTTTGCCCTTGTTGCCAAAGTCCGATCCAGATCATCAGAGCCTTCCTGTGAAGACCGTGCTGGGCACTTCCTTCTCCTCTTCTCCCGGCTACTTATTCCAAACCGAGAAACAACAGACAAAAAAAAAAAAACCTTCTGTTGCCCCTTTCTTCTTTCACGGTTCCCACACAGAAGGCCAAAAGGAGAACACCCCTGCGCCGGATCTTCCCCGCTCGTCATCGCACCTGAGCCTACCACCGCCATCAGTCGTCGCCGCTGCCTCCGCCACCTGCAGCCACCATCAGCCGGTGTATGGCCGAACGTCGCCGGATCCCTAGATTTCGGTTGGCGCACGAACTCTACGCAGTACCCCGGCCACGGACACCGGAGCATGTCGAAGGGCCACGAGTGGTTCCCGTCGCCGGAAAGAAGAAGAGCGTCACTGCCCTCCTTGCGGCCTTGTCCCTCGAATCCGACGATACAACAGCCGGCCACCACATCCTTGCAGAATCCATCCGCCTTCGTGTCGGTCGTCGCAAGCCCGCAGCCTCCGCTGCGTCCTCCGCCCCGCCCGCAGTCGCTGCCGCGTCCGCAGCCGAGCAACCCGCAACGACCACCGAGCAACTCGGGTTGTCCTCCCGCTTCGGTCGGGAGGTTGAAGACGAGTGATAACGGGTAAGTTCTACACCCGTTATCCCTAATACCCGTTAGCCCGGATCCAAAGTCCAACAGTTTAAAAAAAAAAATTTCACGTGATCTGCACGAGCTGGGCTTCACAGTTATCGGAGCGGGTTTCAACCGAAATCCGAACCCGATAACCCGAACCCGATAAGGTTAAAAAAAAAAACTTACCTCTGTTTCTGCCGAAAGGAAACCCAAGGGGTTTCCGCCGCCATCACCGTCGCCACCGCCACCGCCACCGCCTCCGCCGCCGTCGCCAAGATCTGCCTCTGTCTGCACTGCTGCTGCTGTCGTCGCCCCGCCGTCGCTGCCGTGGCCGTCGTTGCTCCTCCGCCGTTGCGCCACCGCCACTCTGTCGCTCGGTTCCCACTGCTGCGCCCAAGCCCGAGCCTTTCTCGCCGACGAATACCACCGCCGTCGAGCATTCTACCCGAGCTCGCTGCCTGTGCCGCTCCGTCGCCGCCGCCTCCATCCGAGTCACTTCCTGCCGCCGCCGAGATCCGCGATCGCCCGAGACCATCTTCTCCCTCCCCACCGAGCCGTGCCGCCACTCCAATGCCGACACACGCCACCGCAGCTCCGCCGCCTCCGTTTGCCGCTACACCAGACCGCCGCCTCCACCTTCTCCTTCCCCCTCCTTCGAACCCTCTCTTCTCCTGAACCGGTTTCCCCTTGTTTCACTTCCCCTTTTCTCTCAGGCTGACTCTACCCGTGGACATTCAACAGACCCACAACCCTTCTTCAAGCCCAAGGCCCGCATGCCTTTTTACTCTTTCCACTTTTGATCCCAGGCCCACACAGCAGGAGTCTGCCCCTTTCTTAACGCCAAACCCACAAGGCCGCCAGCCCTTTTTTCTCAACTGCGGGTCAGAATCCAAGCCCAATAGGCTGCAGGTCCTATTACAGGCCGATCCAGCATCTTCTGCAGCCCATTCTAGAAATCCAGAAGGTCCTTGTACTGAAGATCCAGGTCCATAGCTCCAGCTAGTTTCGCCCGGCGCCAACTTCGTATCCGAGATTCTACAACGGACGCTTCCGGTTGACTGCATTCACCATAGGTAATAGATTCTTCCTCCTTTGGGCTTGTTTATCTAATTGTGTTCTAGTTCTCTTGCATGACAGCCATAATTGAAAACTTACTTTTCTGTCATATTTTGCAACCTTGAACATATATTCCTACATCCGTCCTATTCACCCTATAAATCTAGATATTAAATTAGCACACCCTAACGACAGGATAGTTCTCAACATACATAGATCAGATTACTTTCGGACTTTGAACGACTGTAATACGTGTTTGCAACCTAATTTCTTATAGTGACCAATTTTCTACCTTAATTCTGAAATAACCAAAGTGCAAATTAGTAATATTTAATTTATTTTTGTGAAAATTTGCTGATTTCCGAATTCATAGTAGATTGCATTAGTAGGTTGTCTTGCATTGCATTTGCTAAGTTAGGGTTCATTAGTAGCATTGCATATCATATCACCAACTAGAGTAGTCCCTGCATGCCAACCCGTAGTGGTAGAGAGTACCTCCTCACTGACTCTCAGACCCCTTTATCCACCATGGACCCTAGAGTTCTACAAGATATTTTGGAACAATTAGCTGCATTACGAGCTGATCAAGACGAATTCAAACGAGAGATCCGTGCTCTAGTGCAACACCCTAGGACTCCTGAATCATCAACCCCAATCGCAGCTTATCCCGAGTTTGGTTTGACCACACCATCTATAGCTTTTTCCCATCCCCCTAGGAACCAACTTCCTCTTGATCACCAGCGCGATCTTGACGAACGACTGCTTCGTACCGTCCGAGTAGATGCTCCCACATTTGCTGGTCAATTAGAGCCGAGTGTGTACCTTGATTGGAGAGCAGCCATGGATAACTATTTTGAGTGGTACGAAATGACTGATGATCGAAAAGTACGATTTGCTAAAATGAAGCTTATTGGGCAAGCTCACTGGTACTGGCATAATGTAGAACATAGGCGTGAGATCCAGAGGCTTCCACGTATCACCACTTGGGAGGATATGAAAGAAAAACTGAATGAGAAGTATCTGCCATTCTCTTACCGACAACGCCTTATGGATAGGTGGCAGAAACTAACTCAAAGGAACTTCAACCGTTGCCGATTACATTGCACGATTTGAGGAGTTTCACATGAGGTGCGGTGTAATCGAAGAGGAGACTGTTACTCTTTCTAGGTTTCGGGCAAGACTCCGCGAGGAGATCTAGAAAGAATTAATTCTCCGAAAGATTACCACCCTTAGCCAAGCATACCAGTTGGCTCAAGATGTGGATAGTTTCTTATGAATTCCTGTAGTGAGACGTACCGACTCTCGATCCATACCCCTAGGAGCCCGACCTAATCAAAGCTATCTCCCGCAATCCAGACCACTCTCCAACCATCCTACCCAGCCCGGCTCTAGCCAAACACCGACTAGGCCGTTCCCGATGCCTGCTCAAAGTACGTCAACTGATAAAGGAAAATGCATATTAGGGTCCAGCCCGCCCTCAAGAAGCCAAATCCAGTGTTTCAGGTGCCAAAAGTTTGGCCATATCGCGTCCCAATGTAATGCCAAGACCTATTTAATGACTGAACTGGAAGTAGGAACCCAGGAGACTGAATGTGTCAAAGAAGTCTATGAACCAAACATCGAGGATTTTGTAGAAGACTTTGAAGACGAACAGATCAGGTTAGAGTTTGTCCAGCCTGCATCCCAATATGATCCCACTGATCCGAATGACCAAAATTCTAGGCTTCATGTAGTTAGGTGTACTCTAGCCCAAACAAAGACCGAACAAGATTAGCGTAGAACCTTCCTATTTTACACACTTATTAAGATCAATGGTAAAACATGCAAAATCCTATTTGATAGCGGGAGTTGTATCAACGCCATTACATCTGGAGTTGTTTCTCGTCTTGGCCTGAAATCTACCCCTCATCCTAATCCATATAAAGTAGCATGGGTAGATAAGACGTCCATTTCGGTATCGGAAAGATGCCTTGTCCCGATTCAATTCCTATCTTATAAAGACGAGATTTGGTGCGACTGCCTTCCGATGGACGTAGGTCAAGTCATTCTAGGAAGACCTTGGTTATACAATAGGGACGTCACACTTTATGGTCGGTCAAATTCGTGTAGCTTTATGTTTCAGGGTCGGAAAATTATACTGAATTCATTGCCTCCTAGAGAGCCCGGCCCTGAGAAGAAGGGTGTTAAACCACGAAAAGATGAGTCACTTCACATCATTACTTCGAAAGAGGTAATGAAAGATATCGAAAGCCAATCACCTGTGTTCGCCCTTGTGGCTAGGGTTATCAATGTGGAGTCAAATTCCGAGCAACCGCCCGCAGTAGTTTTCCTATTGGAGGAGTTTTACTCTGTTTTCCCTAAGGATCTTCCAGATACACTTCCTCCAATGCGTGATGTCCAGCATGTAATTGACCTCATTCCTGGAGCATCCTTGCCAAATCTTCCCCATCATAGACTCAATCCAAACGAGCACACTGAACTGAAACGTCAAGTTGACGAACTCCTCACTCGAGTGTATATTCGTGAGAGTCTGAGTCCATGTGCTGTACCTGTACTCCTCACTCCTAAGAAAGATGGCTCTTGGAGGATGTGCGTCGATAGCCGTGCTATCAATAAAATCACGGTTAAGTACCATTTTCCTATTTCTAGGCTGGACGACCTTTTAGACTATATGTCTGGTGCTACAGTATTTTCCAAGATTGACCTAAAGAGTGGGTACCACCAGATTCGGATTCGTCCTGGGGATGAATGGAAAACTGCCTTTAAAACTAAAGATGGACTCTACGAATGGTTAGTAATGCCCTTCGGATTAACAAATGCCCCAAGTACTTTTATGAGGGTGATGACACAGGTCTTTCGACATTTCTTGAATAAATTTGTTGTTGTATATTTTGATGACATCCTCATCTATAGTCAAACTCAAGAGCTCCATCTCTCATACTTAAGGCAGGTTTGTGATGTCCTGCGAAGAGAAAGCTTCTTTGCAAACCCTAAGAAGTGTGCTTTCCTGACTGATCACGTCACTTTCTTGGGGTTCATAGTATCTTTCAAGGGTGTCTCTGCGGATCCAAAAAAAGTACGCGCGATAGTCGATTGGCCTGAGCCTAAGATCTTAGCAGAAGTACGTAGTTTTCATGGCTTGGCTACTTTCTATCGTCGCTTCATTAGGAATTTTAGTTCAATAATGTCTCCCATTACAAATTGCATGAAGAAAGGAGACTTTATCTGGACTAAGTCGGCATCCCAAGCATTTAGAGGAATTAAGAAAAGGATGACCGAAGCGCCTGTCTTGCGCCTCCCCGATTTTACTAAGGTATTCAAGGTCACATGTGATGCCTCTGACATTGGCATTGGTGGCGTATTAAGTCAAGAAGGTCACCCTGTCGCGTTCTTTAACGAAAAATTAAGCGATGGCAGGTTGCGTTATTCTACCTATGTGTCACGACCCCCGCCCCGTTCCCGGCGGGCCGCCGCGACGGTCCTAGGGTGCGGGTAGGCATAAGGCCACCAGCCACCGCGTAGAACCCTACTACCTATCAATCATCAATAAATCTTGAAAAATTTGGCATGATGCATGCACAAAATGATCACTTTTCCTATAGTGACCTGTCAGGATTATCTCAATACATACAACACACTACCTGTCAGAGCAGCAATCACATAATCTGTCACATATAAACCTGGACAATATATAGCAATACATTATCACAGGCACACAACTGATCTGCACACATATATATACCTGCTTCCCAATCCATCCATGGTCAAACCCATATCCACAACAGGATCTATGACTGTAACTATGCACTATATATAATAGAAGGTTTATAATACACCAAAAGGAGATAAACCTCTATCTACATTATACTATACTATGGAGCGGCACAGCTAGCAGGCAACCACTAATCCTGCTCCTCTCTATACAATACCTGCCCTGCAATCAAAAATATCAAACTGGGGAGTGAGTATATAAATACTCAGTGAGTGGAGTAGAGAGTACTATGCACATGAGACAGAATATAATCATGGCTCGAGATGAAATCTCAAGATCAATAACAACATGAACATGAACTCAACATAGAGAATATAGAGTAAATCATCAATATCACCACAATCAATATCAACTCATCTGAAGCATATATGGAATAATCAAGTAAACATATATGCTACTCATGAATATGCTCAACAGATCATAATGCTGGAACATACAAATCAGGTGTCAATATGCTGAAATCATCACTAGACAGCTGTCGGGAGGTGGGTTTTACGCCCCAGGCGAACCAGCAACAACTCCCTACTGTCACATGCATATGCAGGATAAGACACCATATCGATAATGTAAATGCTAGACAGCTGTCGGAAGGTGGGTTTTACGCCCCAGGCGAACCAGCAACAACTCTCTACTGTCACATGCATATGCAGGATAAGACACTATACCGATAACATAAATGCTAGACAGCTATCGGGAGGTGGGTTTTACGCCCCAGGCGAACCAGCAACAACTCCCTACTGTCACATGCATATGCAGGATAAGACACCACACTGATCATATAAATGCTGGCCAGTATCCAGAACAGAAATCCATCTCACATTTACATACTAAACGGCACCTCGCGGAAATTCTACATCCGCGGAAAGCCATACTGCACCTCGCGGGGTCTTACTATGCCCGGCGGCAAGCAGAATATAAGTCGTAGGACCGGCCGATCCTACGCCTAGGGCCGTGTCCCCCCTAGGAAGGGACTGGGCTCCGCCCACCCAGAAGGCTACTATGTGCACAAAGGCCGATGTTCAACCCCCATCGACTATAGGTGTCCTGCAGATACTGCCAAGCCATGCATAAATGCCATAATGCACCCTCCCAATACTCTACTAAAAAGGAGTATGATCAAGACTACCACTCACTCGACTCCGACCCAATCATAAACTAACATCAGGGTTAGGAGTGAGGGTCAAGGAAGTGCAATACAACTCAATATACCACTAAAAAGGGCTCTACAAATCTTTGAAATAGAGGAAATGAAATCAATTTACAAAAGAAGTCATTTTACAATTCAGAATCAATTTAATTACTCATCAACCCCTCGTAATTCCTCTCAATGCTCCCTCAAATGCATGTACAGAATAATCAAGCATGGAGAATCAAAATATAGAGGAATCTACTACAATATCAATCAATATGCTCAAGTGGAATCAATTCACACTTGGCGACATTTATGAAAATGAATAAGGAATGTGCTCATGGTGCAAAGTACAAACTCCCACTCACCTGTCAATCCGGCACGGCCTCGATACGCCTCTAGAATTCTACAGCAGGCAGTGGAGAACTTCTTCCTCTCGTTCCCTAGCTTCTTGCCCAACTGTGACATGCATTTACCATACATTTAGTCTTGTATCAAGGTCATAATCTACGTGCCAATTATAATATAGGAAACTTTAATTGATTCAACTCCCCCGTTCCCTAAATCTTTTCTTTTCTTTCTCTTTTTCTTTTTCTATTAATTAACTCATCATTTATGTGTATTAGGGACTCCCTTGCACGAGTACAAGGTCTCCCTTAGCCTAATCTAGGCTTAATACCCTATTATGGCATGAAATCCCTTATTTTCCACCCGGATGAACAGTAATCCGAACTGACAGTGGGTTACTTCATCCCAGTTTTGATCCACTTTCAGGACTCCAAATTTGATGAAATTTTTACCTAACATTCTACACTCATAGAGAATTCCAAAGAGATAACATGCATCATCATCGGAGGCCGTTTGACCCCCTAAATAATTCGCCGAAGTTGGGACTTCGACACAGTTTTTCCGTAGTGCCGGAAAAATTTGTTAAAATCCGATTCTTCCTCTTTTAACCACCTCTACAACCCTTATCCGACCCCTCTAGACTATATCCACTCTTTGTATAGCCTAATGTCATCAAAAGACTAGATAGGGATGGATATTTACCTTTTTCTTTTTGGAAATCGAGGTCCTTGCGTAGAGGGGAAGGAGATCTACACTTTTCCCTTCAGCTGGCAGCGCAACCGGGATCTCCTTCCTCTTCCTTTCTTCTTTTTCTTCCTCTTTCTTTCTTCCTTTCCTTTCCTCTTCTTCTTTTTTTTTTTTCTCTCTGTTGTCGTCTGAGAACCCTCCCCCTCTCCTCTCTGTTTCACTCCCGTGAGCTAGCTCAAACCCTCCAATTAAATCACATCAAAGCACTATTCACCTTTGTTTAATATTATTAAATTCCCATTTTGCCCCTAACACTTCAACATATCTACCGTTATGCCATTAACTTTTGATTCCTTTCTAATTTTACCCTTACCACTTCAACGCATCTACAACTATGCCATTATCTTTTCATTCCTTCCAATTTTACCCCTCATATCAATTTTAAATGACTATTCTATCCTTTTTTTATATATAAAAAAAAATATTTTGGGGTTATTACATCCTCCCCCCCTTATATAAAATTCGTCCTCGAATTTAAAAGAGTAAATTACCTGTCATAGCTGCATTCGATGTCTGTGCCTCCTGTGGATTTACCGTGAACACCCTTCCTTGCCCTCTGCCTACTGGAGCTGACAGTTAAGATGGTCCAGCACTCTGCTGTGATGTTGGTGTCTGACCTCTGCCTCTGCCTACAGGCCCCCTACTACTAGGCCTGTCCATCTGCACAGAAGGGTAGGATGCCAAAGGCACAAACTGCTGGGTGGCACCCTGCAGGCATTCTCTGGCAAAATGATCCGGCTGTCCACATCTGTAGCACACTCCCTGGCCCATTCTGCATCTGCCAGGGTGCTGCTTCCCACATATGCCACATACTGGCCATGATTGGAACCTAGATTCAGTTCTGGTCATAGTGACTGGAGGACGAGGTACTGATGGTAGAAAAGTATCTTGTGATTGACCTCTTTCCCTCCATTTCCTCTTACGTGGGGCAGGTGGAGCTGAGCGTACAGACTGCTCCATCGGGCCCTCCGAGAGATCTACTCCCTCAGATCTATCTCTACTGCTTTGCCCTTTCCCCATACTCATTTTCCTCTGTTCTCTTTCAGCCCTTTCCTCTTTGTTTCTGATCTCCCACTGTTTTGCTTTATCAATCAGCCTAGACAAGGTGGGGACCTCTACTGCCAGTACTGCATTATAAAGCGGGTAAATCAGACCCCGCCTGAATCTTTCTATCCTGGCAGCTTCAGTGGGGATGATGTAAGGAGCATACTTCCCCAATCTAGTAAACTCACGAGCGTACTCAGATACGCTCATTCCGGGCATCTGCTTCAGCCTCTCAAACTGAAGAGCCCGATTCTGCCTCTCAGCCGGAGACAAAAACTCATCCATCACTGCTTGCCTGAACTCTTCCCAGGTTGGAGGATTCCTACTGTACAATCTGTCCTCCACGTGCCTCTGGTACCAGCCCCAGGCATCTTCTTTCATTGTGAGCCGTACAAGTTCTATTGCCCTTGCATCAGAACAGGGCAGTCTCCGTATCATCTTTTCAGTCTCCTCCAGGAATCTCTGAGGATCTTCACCTTCTTCCCCCTTAAACTCGGGGGTTCTGAGCCTCAGAAATTTCTGTACAGTAATCCCCTCATCATCTAGAGCCCGCCTGGCCAAACTTCTTGGCACAACTACAGGAGGTGGGATGGATACTACTGACGGGGCAGGAGATTTCCCCCGAGCAATCTGCTCCCTCAGAGCTTGATTCTCCGCCAGTAACTGTCCCATCAATGCATCTCTACTTCCTACCTCTCCTTGATCATCGACCCTCCGTCTATCAGCAGGAGGAGGTTTTTCTCTTTGGGGCTCGACATGTGCGGAACCCGCATCCAATGCTATATCTGGCTCCATCCTCTTTCCAGGACGAGCAGATCCTCTCCTTGGAGGTATTCTTTATATCTCTCTAAAAAAGTCAAAAAGAGAGGATGGTCGTTACACACTGAGTCATGATATATTTTACTGAGTTGTAAATGACTCATAAAATAACATACAGAAAAATCCTATGCTCCATAGTATAATCCTATACTTAATCCTGACTCATCCTATTGCTCTGACAGGACTCTTCTTAACCTTTGCTCTGATACCAAGCTTTGTCACGACCCCCGCCCCGTTCCCGGCGGGCCGCCGCGACGGTCCTAGGGTGCGGGTAGGCATAAGGCCACCAGCCACCGCGTAGAACCCTACTACCTATCAATCATCAATAAATCTTGAAAAATTTGGCATGATGCATGCACAAAATGATCACTTTTCCTATAGTGACCTGTCAGGATTATCTCAATACATACAACACACTACCTGTCAGAGCAGCAATCACATAATCTGTCACATATAAACCTGGACAATATATAGCAATACATTATCACAGGCACACAACTGATCTGCACACATATATATACCTGCTTCCCAATCCATCCATGGTCAAACCCATATCCACAACAGGATCTATGACTGTAACTATGCACTATATATAATAGAAGGTTTATAATACACCAAAAGGGGATAAACCTCTATCTACATTATACTATACTATGGAGCGGCACAGCTAGCAGGCAACCACTAATCCTGCTCCTCTCTATACAATACCTGCCCTGCAATCAAAAATATCAAACTGGGGAGTGAGTATATAAATACTCAGTGAGTGGAGTAGAGAGTACTATGCACATGAGACAGAATATAATCATGGCTCGAGATGAAATCTCAAGATCAATAACAACATGAACATGAACTCAACATAGAGAATATAGAGTAAATCATCAATATCACCACAATCAATATCAACTCATCTGAAGCATATATGGAATAATCAAGTAAACATATATGCTACTCATGAATATGCTCAACAGATCATAATGCTGGAACATACAAATCAGGTGTCAATATGCTGAAATCATCACTAGACAGCTGTCGGGAGGTGGGTTTTACGCCCCAGGCGAACCAGCAACAACTCCCTACTGTCACATGCATATGCAGGATAAGACACTATACCGATAACATAAATGCTAGACAGCTATCGGGAGGTGGGTTTTACGCCCCAGGCGAACCAGCAACAACTCCCTACTGTCACATGCATATGCAGGATAAGACACCACACTGATCATATAAATGCTGGCCAGTATCCAGAACAGAAATCCATCTCACATTTACATACTAAACGGCACCTCGCGGGAATTCTACATCCGCGGAAAGCCATACTGCACCTCGCGGGGTCTTACTATGCCCGGCGGCAAGCAGAATATAAGTCGTAGGACCGGCCGATCCTACGCCTAGGGCCGTGTCCCCCCCTAGGAAGGGACTGGGCTCCGCCCACCCAGAAGGCTACTATGTGCACAAAGGCCGATGTTCAACCCCCATCGACTATAGGTGTCCTGCAGATACTGCCAAGCCATGCATAAATGCCATAATGCACCCTCCCAATACTCTACTAAAAAGGAGTATGATCAAGACTACCACTCACTCGACTCCGACCCAATCATAAACTAACATCAGGGTTAGGAGTGAGGGTCAAGAAAGTGCAATACAACTCAATATACCACTAAAAAGGGCTCTACAAATCTTTGAAATAGAGGAAATGAAATCAATTTACAAAAGAAGTCATTTTACAATTCAGAATCAATTTAATTACTCATCAACCCCTCGTAATTCCTCTCAATGCTCCCTCAAATGCATGTACAGAATAATCAAGCATGGAGAATCAAAATATAGAGGAATCTACTACAATATCAATCAATATGCTCAAGTGGAATCAATTCACACTTGGCGACATTTATGAAAATGAATAAGGAATGTGCTCATGGTGCAAAGTACAAACTCCCACTCACCTGCCAATCTGGCACGGCCTCGATACGCCTCTAGAATTCTACAGCAGGCAGTGGAGAACTTCTTCCTCTCGTTCCCTAGCTTCTTGCCCAACTGTGACATGCATTTACCATACATTTAGTTTTGTATCAAGGTCATAATCTACGTGCCAATTATAATATAGGAAACTTTAATTGATTCAACTCCCCCGTTCCCTAAATCTTTTCTTTTCTTTCTCTTTTTCTTTTTCTATTAATTAACTCATCATTTATGTGTATTAGGGACTCCCTTGCACGAGTACAAGGTCTCCCTTAGCCTAATCTAGGCTTAATACCCTATTATGGCATGAAATCCCTTATGTTCCACCCGGATGAACAGTAACCCGAACTGACAGTGGGTTACTTCATCCCAGTTTTGATCCACTTTCAGGACTCCAAATTTGATGAAATTTTTACCTAACATTCTACACTCATAGAGGATTCCAAAGAGATAACATGCATCATCATCGGAGGCCGTTTGACCCCCTAAATAATTCGCCGAAGTTGGGACTTCGACACAGTTTTTCCGTAGTACCGGAAAAATTTGTTAAAATCCGATTCTTCCTCTTTTAACCACCTCTACAACCCTTATCCGACCCCTCTAGACTATATCCACTCTTTGTATAGCCTAATGTCATCAAAAGACTAGATAGGGATGGATATTTACCTTTTTCTTTTTGGAAATCGAGGTCCTTGCGTAGAGGGGAAGGAGATCTACACTTTTTCCTTCAGCTGGCAGCGCAACCGGGATCTCCTTCCTCTTCCTTTCTTCTTTTTCTTCCTCTTTCTTTCTTCCTTTCCTTTCCTCTTCTTCTTTTTTTTTTTCTCTCTGTTGTCGTCTGAGAACCCTCCCCCTCTCCTCTCTGTTTCACTCCCGTGAGCTAGCTCAAACCCTCCAATTAAATCACATCAAAGCACTATTCACCTTTGTTTAATATTATTAAATTCCCATTTTGCCCCTAACACTTCAACATATCTACCGTTATGCCATTAACTTTTGATTCCTTTCTAATTTTACCCTTACCACTTCAACGCATCTACAACTATGCCATTATCTTTTCATTCCTTCCAATTTTACCCCTCATATCAATTTTAAATGACTATTCTATCCTTTTTTTATATATAAAAAAAAATATTTTGGGGTTATTACACTATGATAAGGAATTCTATGCGGTAGTACAAACTTTGCGACATTGGCGACACTATTTGCTACCGCAAGAATTTGTCATGTATTCAGACCATGAGGCGTTAAAGTATCTCAATTTCCAAAAGAAACGGAACCTTCGACACGGCCGATGGATCGAGTTTCTGCAAGCCTATACTTTTGTACTGAAACATAAAGCTGGAGTTGAGAACAGGGCTGCTGATGCGCTCAGTCGACGGATCTTCCTCCTATTCGTGATGAGCACTGAAGTAATTGATTTTGAAAGAATCAGGGAGCAATATATCACCTGTTCCGATTTTAGTGATGTATACCTGACCCTGCGAGATGGAGTAGAGAGAGAACAAGATGATTTCTTTTTACACGATGATTATCTCTTTCGCTCCGACCGATTGTGTATTCCTCGAACCTCATTGAGAGATTTTCTAGTATGGGAAATACACGCTGGAGGACTGTCTGGGCATTTCGGAAGAGACAAAACCATTGAAATGGTAGAAAGACGTTTCTTCTGGCCGAGTCTCAAGAGAGACGTGGCCAAAATTGTCGGTCAGTGTCGCACATGTCAACTAGCCAAACAACGTAAACAGAATACTGGTCTTTACACTCCGCTACCTGTTCCTGATTGTCCGTGGCAAGATGTTAGCATGGATTTTGTATTAGGGCTTCCACGTACCTCGACCAAATACGCTTCCATTTTTGTAGTGGTGGACCGATTCTCCAAAATGGCTCATTTTCTTCCATGTTCTAAGACTTCCGACGCTTCTAGGATTGCGAAACTCTATTTTGACGAAGTCGTTAGACTCCATGGCCTCCCAAAATCTATTGTGTCCGATAGGAATGTTAAATTTATGTGCTATTTTTGGAAAACTCTTTGGCACATGATGGGTACCAAATTAAAATTTTTCTCTGCCTATCATCCCCAAACTGATGGCCAGACAGAAGTTGTCAACCGAAGTCTAGGGAATCTTTTAAGATGTCTGGTAGGTGAGCATGCTAGGACTTGGGATCTCGTGTTACCAACCGCCGAGTTTGCATATAATAGTTCGGTCAATAGGACCTTAGGCATGAGTTCTTTTGAGGTGGTGCACGGATATAAACCTAGGCAACCCATAGACTTGATTTCCATATCTCATCAACATAGAGTCTCTGAGTCTGCACATTCATTTGCTTCACACCTGCATTCATTGCATCAGGAGATCAGCAAACATATTCACTCTAATAACTTAAAATATAAATCCCTTGCTGATTTGCACAGATGTTATAAAGAATTGAATATAGGCGATTATGTCATGGTAAGAATTAGACCTGAATGACTCCCTTCGGGAACGTTCAAAAAGTTGCAATCTCGTAGTGCGGGACCGTTCAAAGTTTTAAAGAAAATCAGTTTGAATGCTTATGTTGTAGATCTTTCTGAAGACTATGGGATTAGTGCGACATTTAATATTGAAGATTTAGTCCTATACAAGAAGTCCACATTCATTCCTTCTGATCCTTTTTGTTGATACACCCGTTGTTGTTGATCAACCTGACCCAGCACCTGCTATTGAGCCTCCACCTCCAAAGTTTCATGCACGCAGAGAACACATAGAACATATATTAGATGAGCAGGTTATTTCTACCAGGAGAGGAAGCTACCAACGTTACCTTGTTCGGTGGAAAGGTCGACCCGAATCAGATGTGACGTGGATTTCGCGAGTCGAGTTACAGTGCCTTGACCCTGATTTTCTGGAGCAGTACGATAGCCGACCAGATCTGCACTCGACGGGGTCGAGTTTTTTCCATCCGGGAGGAGTTGATGGGGACATCAGCTAGGCCACCATTTTATTTGCATGTTTATTTTATTATTTTATTTCTGGGTTTATTTACATTTTAGGGTTCATTTGTGTATTTTGGGTTTATTGGAAATTATTTTGTGTAAGGGGGTTTTATTTTAATTATTCTTATTTGGGCCCTATTTATAGGGGACTTTTATGTTGATTAGGGTTAATGAAGAATTAAGCATTTTCTTTCCCACGTTTTCCACTTCTTTCTTTCCCCTTCTCGTTCTTCCTCTCCTCTTCTCTTCCTTTTCTCTGCCATTTCCCTCCCTTCCTCTCCTCTTGTTCTTCCTCCCTATTCTCTGTTCACTATTTTAGAGACCAACTTATCAGCGCTGCAGCCATTCCACCTCCTGGTTCGTCATCAATGATCTTCTAGCTGAGCTTAATTTAGGTCATTCTCATGTGATTACCATATGTGCATATCTTGTCCAAAAAGACAAGCCTATAACTCATCTATATAAACTGTCAAGATAAATTTATAACATAGCGGCCAAACTTAATGCACTGGTGTTATTATTTAATTATTGCTAGATTCAGCAGCAAAGCAACTAAACTACTCTTTTTTTATTTTTTTTTTGACAAAAGAACTATTAGATTGAAATTGGCTTTTTTCACTTGACTCTTGCTTGTTGGAAACGTAAGGCAATCTATTAGATTTTCATGACAACTAGACTTTACTAATTCAACTTGCTGTGGACTATTTAATTACGCTCTCTTTTTCCAACATTACTTGTACTTCATTTGTTTGTTCTTGCTTGTTGTTTGGTTAACTTTCCATCGGCAAATCTTCTCATGAACCCTAAATTTGTAAATGACTTAAATCCTCCCATGTCCAGGCCATCAATCACGAGAGAGAAGGGTTCCGTTGGAGGGTAAAACGAGCATTGCACAAACTGATTCTTTGACCAGGTGTAACGATATGACTAGTAAAGATTGAAAAGAGAGGAAGGGGGAAGAAAAAAAAAAGAAATGCAAGATCTGGTCTCCACAATAGTTGCCTGAAACACTTCCTAGCTCTTTGTATATTTTCAAGTGAATATATATCTACATTGGCAGGCTGGTTTCTGTTGCATGCTTCTGCCCCCATGGATACTGAGATAAGGCCATGTTCCCCCCTCTCCTTCTTTCTTCTCTTCTTTCTCTTCTCTTCTCTCAACATCCAACACTGTGGAGCAACTGATAGCATCTCTTTGGGCCAGTCCCTCTCCGGAAACCAGACCATAGTGTCCAAAGAAGGCAAGTTTGAGCTGGGGTTCTTCACACCAGGTAACTCCCGTAACTACTACATAGGTATCTGGTACAAAACAATTCCTGTCCAAACTGTAGTCTGGGTGGCGAACAGAGCAACACCCATCTCCAACACCTCCTCTGCCGAGTTAAAAATCTCAGAAGATGGCAAACTAGTCCTCCTCAACATTTCCAAAATCCCAGTTTGGTCATCCAATTCAACTCCATCAACCTCGAATTCCACGGTTGCTGTGCTTCTGGACACCGGAAATCTCGTTATAAGAAATGGGTCAAACACTACAATTTGGCAGAGTTTTGATCACCCAACTGACACATGGATGCCAGGAGGATGGCTTGGAGTTAACAAGATCACAGAGGAGTATCAGAGCATGACTTCATGGGAGAATCGTGAGAATCCTGCCCCCGGGCCTTTCGCTCATAGTATGGACCCCGATGGATCCAATCAGTTCGTATTGCTGTGGAATGGTTCTGAAATTTATTGGAGCGGTGGGCTGTGGAATGGCCAGTACTTCACTGCAGTCCCTAGTACCAGAGAAAGCACTCCCTTCAACTTCACCTTCGTCGACAACAAGCAGCGGAAGTATGCCATGTATACCATCCGGGACAGTTCTTTCATCACTCGGTGTGTGATTGAATCATCGGGGCTATTAAAGCAATTGTATTGGCTGAACGGCGCCCAGGAGTGGCAGGCAATCTTTACTCAACCTTCGGCTCAATGTGATGTCTACTCTCTATGTGGAGCTTTCGGTATCTGCGACCAGAAAAGCTCAAATATTTGCAGGTGCTCCTATGGTTTTGAACCAGCTTCAATGGAAGAATGGGAGTTCAATGTTTGGAAGTCAGGGTGCGTGAGGAAAACCAGTTTGCGATGCAGCAATAAAAGCTCGACCGGTGGAGAAGGGGATAGATTCGTTGAGATGACCAATATGAGATTGCCTGCCAATCCGCAGAACTTGACTGTCGGGAGTGCTAGAGATTGCGAACAGGCTTGCTTGAACAGCTGCTCATGCAACGCGTATGCTTATGTGAGTGGATGCTCAATTTGGAATGGGGACATTCGGAACCTTCAACAACTCTATGATGGTGATAGTGCAGCTGGTACTCTGCATCTCCGGCTCTCTGCCTCTGATTTCCCAGCTTCAAGTAGCTCACATAAGTTGGTAATAGATCTAACTGTTAGTGTCATCGGTGGAATTCTTGGGATCTCGGGTGTTCTCGTCGGACTAATTTGGGCGTTTCAAAGAAGGAAACGAATTCGGATGGAAAAACAAGTTGAGGGTTCTTTGATTCAGTTTACTTATGGCGATTTGCAGCGTGTGACCAAGAACTTCTCTGAGAAGTTGGGCAGCGGTGGCTTTGGCTCCGTTTTTAAGGGGACATTAATTGACTCAACCGAAGTAGCTGTAAAGAAGCTTGAAGGCTTCGGACAAGGGGAGAAGCAATTCCGAACCGAAGTGAGCACATTGGCTGTTATTCAGCATGTCAATCTGGTTCACCTTCGCGGTTTCTGCACTGAGGGCAGCAAAAGGCTTCTAGTTTATGAGTACATGTCTGGAGGTTCCCTGGACTCTCACATCTTTCAAAACAAATCCACGGTTCTGGACTGGAAGACGAGGTATCAAATTATTCTTGGGATTGCGAGAGGATTAGGCTACCTCCATGAGAAGTGCAGGGAGTGCATCATACACTGTGACATAAAGCCAGACAACATACTCCTCGACAAGGACTTCTGCGCCAAAGTTGCAGACTTTGGCATGGCGAAGCTCATCGGTCGCGACTTCAGCAGGGTGCTGACAACCATAAGGGGAACCATTGGCTATCTCGCACCCGAGTGGATTTCAGGCCTGCCAATCACCTCCAAGGTTGACGTCTACAGCTTCGGGATGATGCTTTTTGAGCTGGTATCAGGCAAGCGAAACACAGCGCACTCTGCGGATGGGAGCAAAATCTTTTATCCGTCCTGGGCGGCAACAAAGGTCGTTGAAGGCGATATATTTAGCTTATTAGACCATGGATTCAAAGGTGCTGCCGACCTTGAAGAGTTAACCAGAGTCTGCAGAGTTGCTTGCTGGTGCGTTCAAGACTCTGAAGCTGACAGGCCAACAATGGGACAGGTGGTCCAGATCCTAGAGGGAGTCCTGGAGGTGAGCATGCCGCCACTTCCTAGGGTTCTACAGCTCCTTATTGAAGATCAGAGCCAAATTAATTCGTGATGATTTGTCATCCACTGAATACAAAGATCCACTTGATCAATCTCAGGATTTCTATCCATAATTGTCAAGCTAAAAGGGCCACATGAATCTCTGCGGAGCATGCCAATAATATGTAACGGGTTAAAGTATAGCTTATAGTTGTTATGATCCTTAAAATGGATGTTTGTATGAGGGTGTAATGTTCTATAGTGGCTGTAGTATCTATGTAGTGGCATAAAGTTCATGGATATCTCTTGTTATAAAGATAGGTTAGATATGTTATAAAGTTTCCAACTCATCACTTTCCATGCATGAGTGATATATATAGATATGTTAGAGACACGAGTAAGCTGGCAACCACCAGATGTACCTCTTATTGAAGACAATGTTCAAGACCTTCTTATCTATTTATTTTCAAGGCATTTATTTCAGAATTTCTCAGTTTTACTGAATCACGTCAACAATCAAACCACATACGCACGTGTTTATGAAGTTCTCTTGATTACGTATAATGTTAATTATCGAGGTGGGATAAAAAACAAGATGGTAAGATACGTTGAAAGGATATGGATGTTAATTAGAGGTCGAGGTGGCTTTTTCCTCCCTCCCAGTTCTTTCATAGGCGAAAAAAGGACGTAAGAAAATGAAAATGAGAATTAAAAAATATATAACTTCTTTAATCGCATACAATCTATTTCTATTTTGAGCTTACCCATATAATAAACAAAGGAGTGTTAAATGAATTGAAGACAGCCGGTGGCGGGCATTCTTTTGTAGGCTCTACAATATATGGCATTCATCTGATCCATGCGTTTTTTCTCAGCTAAATAGGCTTGTATTATTAGCTCTTCGCTAATAAAATAAAGGAATCAGAGGTCGACAAATGATTATTTCAGTTCTAAAGAAAACAAAGTTGATTGACCCAGCCAAAGCTGGCTTGAGCCTTAGGCGACTGGGGCGGTCGCCTAAGGCCCCCAGCCGGAGGAAGGCCCCGTTTTTTTTCTACCTTAATGCTGCACAACTTTCACATTTGAAAGCTAGGATAGGAGGACACCGCTACACGTTCCGGTGGCAGCAAGCTACGGGCTATAGGTGGGCGGGTGGAATTGACAACAACAGCCATTTCCTCCCCCCTTCTCTGTTAGAGCTTTTTTTTTTCTTTGCTGAACCTTCTCTGCCATTTCTCCAGCTCTCCTCGGCAGCTCGGCTCCTCCGGCCTCCGGGCTCCCTCCATCTCTCTCGATCTCGTCAGCACCAGTGGTCCACGTCCACCATCCTCCGGCAGCCCGGCTCCGGCTACAAGAAGGCAAGAACCCAGGTTTTATCCATCTCTCTCGATTTCGTCAACCTCCCCCTTTTTTCTTTTTTGATCTCTAATCTTGTTCTGATTTTTTTTTTTTTTTTGTGAGGAGGGATTTGCATGTCTGGAGGAGGGCGATGCACCGCTTGAGGGAGGGGGGTTTTGGGGCGGGTGAGCGTGGGGGTGAGGTGGTGAGGGAGGAGGTGTTGGGGACCGTGGCTGGAGAGGGATGGAGGGAGCCAGGGAGGAATTGGGTAAGGATGGAGGCTGAGGGGTTTAGTATGGTGGCGCCGTGGTGGGGGGTTTGGGCTGCATCTGGCCATCGAAGTAGAGGGGTGGAGCAGATTTGAGATGCATTAAGCTCAGAATATAGTATCTACTTCTCTTGATTCCAAAAGTTACAGGCTAATAACCGAAATCAAGCAAACCTATTAGAGTGTCAAAAAAGGTTGACTCATAATGGTCCTCAAACACAGTGGGCTAAGTTAGGTGGGGCAGATTTGTTCCTTTTTTTTTGTGATTGATTAACTTTTCTTCTTTTTTTCTGTATCAAATTGTGTGGTTTAATGAGCTCAACCTCCCCTTTTTGTTTGTCATTGATTAGCTTTTCCTCTTTTTTTCTGTATTATATTGTGTGGTTTAATCTTGGAATTGGTGTATGCTAGGTCCACAGCTACTAACTCTAAGCCGGTACCTGGGAGCATCCAAGTTCTAACGGGATTACGGAAAGCATCCAATTTTATCTTCGCTACCCAACTTCGGCGGTTCGGCTTTTTCTCGCCGTCGAGTTCAGCACTACTTGTCGGGATCTGATTTCATTTTTCTTGACACAATCAAATTTTATTTTTTTCAACTTTTTTATATTGTGATTTTTTTTGGTGATTTTTTTAATTGCTTTGTTTGATAATATTATTTTTAGATTAAAATGTCGAATAGAAAATATGAATGTGGATATGAAAAACTAAAAAAGAAAAGAAAAATTGATAAATTCATTGAATCTCGAAAGGAGTTCTAGATAGTATTATAATGAATCTTGAGTATAAAAGCTAGACAAATTAATTTTAAATAAAATTTTAAAGTATTTTATATTTATTAAAAATTTTTCATCATTTAAAAAAAAAGTCCTCCTCTAGTGAGTTCGCCTTTGGCCCCCAAATATATTGGGCTGCCCTTGGACCCCGCTATATAGTATAGACAAGTGTCGGCGGCCATGTATATAGCCCAAGGAACCCATCTATCAATGTCACATACGGGCAAGTCAATTTCACTGGCCTTTAGTTAAAAGAAAAATGAAAAAGAAAGGAAAACATTAATCATGAAAACAAAATGCTACATTCAAAATATATAATAAGTTTAGGAATTGTATAGGCTGCTACCGATCCTAGAACCCTATGCAAACTATCTCCGTAGACCTCCAAAGATAATGGGCAAGGGTTAGAGAGCTTGGCTCTGGCCGAGCCCTCCGATGTTTAAGTTTGAAAAAGTTATTTTTTTCTTCCTGCTAACTTCCCATCCAATAAGCCCCTTTAACTTAAACATTAGAGGGATAATTTTCCATAACTTAAGCACCGAAGGATCCGGTCGAAGCCAATCCAATGAGTTCTTTAATCTTTACCTATTATCTTACAGATCCATAGAGGTGGTCCGCATCGGCATCCCCCCGAGACTAGCAGCAATAATATGGATTCCAAAAGTCGCATTTTTGGTCGAACAGGACACTGCTTATAGTACAAGTTCGTCTAAAGAAGAAGAAGAAACATTAGTGATATTTTAGGCTTTTTAGTTGTCCTATACATGATAGTATCCTCAAGATGGAATTCTTGTTCTCTGCAAATTATTCTAGCTTGTCGTCATCATATAAATGGAAATCTATGGGGGAGATAGAAAGAAGACAAGCAACTTAGGCCCCATTTGGGAGAGCTTTTGAAGGGCCAAAAAGCACTTTCTGGTCCTCCAAAAGCACTTTTAGATGAAATAGGGGTGTTTGGTAAAAATTTCGCAAAGCTTTTTAACTTTTCTAAAATGCTAAAATAAGATTTTGGAAGAAGCTCCATTTTGGAGCTTTCCGGAAAAACACTTTTAGACTTGGTCGGAAAGCTATTTTTTTGACCAAAATATCCGTGATAAAATATAACAATTTCACAAAATGTCCCTTTAATAATTGTTTAACCAATTTTATCACCTAGTTAGAAAATTTGTTATATTATAAAAAATTAATTGACGCTAATAATTATAATATTCTATATCTTTATTATTGTGTTATACTATAAATATAATATTATATTACATTATATCATAATATATTGATATGTTATGTTAAATAATTTAATATTATATTAAATTAAATTATTATGCTATAGTATGCAACATTATATTACTATATTATAATAATATTATATTACATTACAGTAATATTATACTATATTATATATTTATGTATTAATACATATTATATTTTATGATGCTCTATTGTATAATACCATGCAATATCTTTTATGGTCATTTTGTCATACCAAAAGTACTTTCTCAGTGTATTTACCAAACACATGTTAAAGTGGCACAACACTTAAAAATTTAGTTACCAAATGGCAAATAGCTTTTTATAAAAGCTCTACTTCTAAAAGCTCTACTTGCAAAAACTCTACTGCCAACAACTCTCTCAAACGAGGCCTTAGTTGCTAACAGACAAAAAGAAGAAAGTGTGTCGTATTTACAATAGGTGTTTTTGCCTTGCAGAATACAAACAAATGATATTTTTTTTAAACTCTTTTCCATTTAGGTATATTATATTCATCATACTATTTGATCGTATGACAGATTCCATTGTCTAAAAATTACTATTATTCCATCAAACTTTATCAGTTACACCCTGTTTACATCAAACTTATGAATTAGGGGTCAATGAACCATTAAACATTTATTATTACCTGTAAATAATTATTTCCAAATATAATTCACTTACAATTAACAAGATTTTGCCAATTTTATCTGAAAATTTAATTGAAGGGCCAATAAATAATTAAATCTATAGTTATTTTTCCAGTAACACAAATGTCATATGAAAACTGCAGACTTCCATGCATTCGGTCATATGGATCTTGTTGTTTAGGAGCTGATGAATAGTTCTAATTTTCTTAAGGGATCTCCGAATAGCTTAACTTGGGTCTGTCCAGGATTCCTGTAAAAAATTTAGAACTGCTCAACGAGCTTTGTAAATTGTAATATAAGAAATTTTTAATAATTAAAAATATTTTCAAATTATGAAATAATTTTCAGCTCAACTCCAATTGATCCTGGATCTATTTGGTGACCGCCAAACCGTTTTATTGTTTACTTCATTAAGATTCTGACAGGCATGAGACCAGCATGGCCTTCACAAGTCGTGATGAATCCAAAATCCAAGACTAAGATCGCTTTCTCTGGTAACGACACTCTTAATGCATGAAGCAACACAACCACAAATTGGCTCCACAAGTTGCTTGACTATCTCACTATCCATCATCGTCTTCATGACATATGCTGCTTCTTCTTTTCTTTTTTTTTGTGAAACCTATGCTTCTTTCTTCGAGTGGTCCTGAACGTCTGAATGATTCATCGGACCAGGCCAAGGTAAGCATGGTTGCCACAAGTAGCTAAGGAGTGAAAGAGCCAGCATCGGACCAAGACTTGCAGTGCCTCAGAGACAATGGATTCAATTCCAGCACTGACATTTCCAGGAGCTCTCAAATCAGAGTGCAGCAAGGACTGACATAAGCATATACAAAACTAACTTATCCTACAGTGGAAAGACAACCGAGACATTAGGTGATTATGATTTATGAAAAGAGAATGAAGTAAAAAAGAAACAATTTATTATTTATGTATTATATATTGAGGGAAAGAGGTAGCGCACCTTTAGCTTTCCTTGGGATTGAAAGTTTGTTCAAGATCATCTACTTGGTATGGGATTCAATCAATATTTAAGCACAGCAACAACTAGATTAATTTCCCTAAAAATATCAACAACATTTACATCAAGGTTTTTAATAAAAAAATTGTACAAGTCCTACCACCAAAACAACATATTTCAAGGAGCTATATATATTTCATTACCCACCAAGCTGAATAATTCTTAACAATCTTGAAATAAATTATGCTTTATAAATAATGATGAATTCTAACTTCCCTACATTATCTACGGCTATTTTATCATATTGGTTGCCTACGCTTCTACATAATTATCAGAATCCATCATTATGCTCAAAATCAAAGAAGAAATTACAATTTGAATTTCTTACAGTACCTCTTTTTCGAAAAAATTTCTTATGCGACCGCAGTTCTGGATTCCGTGGGAAGCACTATCTACATAAACATCTTAAATATAGGGACTGTTTAGTAAACTTGACCGCCAATATTTAAACTAGTTTCCAGCAATTGAATTGCCGAGATTAGTTCAAATATAACTTGAGGAAAATTATGTTGCGTAAGCACATGCAAATATATTATATATGTGAACAATAGCGACTCTAAGTAAATTTAGACAGCATTTGAACTAGTCCTGGCACTGGGTGTGCCGAGACTGGTTCGCATGTAACTTGAGGTTTATGGAATGTGAGAACTTGGGGAAAAAAGATATTTGTGGAAAAAGGCTCATTCCAGAGAGGAACAGCAGGCATCCAAATCTGGAAACCCTGCTGGTTGGCAAAACTGGAGGTGGGCTTGGAGTAGCGATGGGGACGGCGAAGGGGGATTTCCCGCTACCTCCGGATCTTGGAGGATTTCGGCCCTGGTGCCGGTGTCGTTCTTCTGTTGGGCGGCGGTGGCGGATCGAAGGTGGAGGCAGGGGAGGCTTCGGTTCGGACCGGAACCTGCTGCTGCAGCGGCGCCGGATTTGGGGAATGAACGGCTGCCATCTGGTGATGAACCGGAGCCGGTGCCGCAGTGGAGATCTTGGCTGAGTCGGATCGGGCATCGAGAAAGGCCGTGTGGAGGGTAGCGTTGTGGTACCAGATGCGGATAGGGCTGTTAACGAGCCGAGCCCGAGCCTGGGAGAGCTCGGCTCGGCTCGTTTCACAGAAGCTCGGGCTCGGGTTCGGGCTCGGGCTCGGTAACGAGCTCTATATTGGGCTCGAGCTCGGGCTTGCTTGGCAAAGCAAAGGCTCGGGCTTGAGCTCGTAAAGCTCATTTCAATTACGAGCTCCAGAACGAGCCCGAGCTCGGGCTCGGGCTCGATAACAAGCTATTTTTCTCTATATGGTCAGATTTTTATGAATTATGATGCTGAAATAAGATTTTTTAGTGGAAGACTAGAGCTTGTTTGGGCTCGAGCCTCATATTGGGCTCGGGCTCGGGCTCGTTAGTCTCCGAGCTTTTACCGAGCTGAGCCCGAGCCGAGCCCGAGCAGCTCGGCTCATTAACAGCCCTAGATGCGGAAGTGGATGGACATGGCCTTGGAGGAGGGGATGATGGAGTACCTGCTGTGCTCCTGAACGGTCTCGAAGGCGAGGCGGCTGACAAGGAGGCGGATGACGTTGTTCTGGGCGAAGAGGTCCGGATGAGCGGGGTGGTTGGTGGCGAGCTCGGCGACGGCCCAGGCGGCGGCCGCCTGGGTGCTCATCAGCCCCCCCTTCTTGAGGAGCTTGGTGAGGGCGGAGCAGACGTCGGCGTGAAGCAGGCTGTGGACGCCCTCCGGGTCGCGGCCGAGAAGGCCGAGGGTGCGGGCAGCGTTCTCCTGACCGTCGGCCTGGCCCTCCTTAACGAGGCGGAGAAGGTGCCCCACGCTGTCCTCCTTGATGATGAGCTTGGTGGTAGTGGAGGTTGTCGCGGGCCAGGGAGGCGAGGTCGGCGGCGGAGCAGGGGTAGCAGCGTGGGATCTAAAGACAGGTTGCGGCGGATGGTGCGGGCCATGGTCGATGCGGCTCGGGCAATCCGGCAGTTCCGGCCAGCCGGGTCATGGGACTCGGGTTCACGGGTCGCATGACATGTAGAGATGGGCATCGGGCCGTGCCGGGCCCGGCCCGGCCCGGCCCAGGCCCACCGGGCCACAGACTAAACGGGCCGTGCCTGGCCCGGCCTGTTACTAAACGGGCCGTGCCAGGCACGGCCCGCTTAGCCTAAAAGCTAAGCCCGGCCCGACCCTAGGCCCATGGGGTGGCGGGCCGTGCCCTGGCACGAGACAGGCTGTGCCCGTATGGCAAAAAAAAATAGCCTCTCGTGCCTGGCACGGCCCGTCTGGCTACCAAAAAAATAGCCGTTACGGGTCGTGCCTAGCACGGCCCGTCTGGCCAAAAAAAAAACGTTGCCATAATGGCTATTTTTGATTTTTACCCAAAATACCCCTCCCAACAATCATAAAACGGCTAATTTGAGGGGTATTTTGGGGAAAAAATATTTGAAGTCCTATAAATATCCATTTTCTTTCTCATTCTCACCACACCAAACCAACTCTTCTCTCCTTCTCTACTACTACTATTTCTTTCTTCTAGCAATATTTAGCAAGTGCTCTTCTAGCAATTTAATTTTTAGTTTGCATTCAGCAAGTGTTCAAGTGCTACACAAGA
The DNA here is from genome assembly GCF_009389715.1 of Phoenix dactylifera. NCBI lineage: Eukaryota > Viridiplantae > Streptophyta > Magnoliopsida > Arecales > Arecaceae > Phoenix > Phoenix dactylifera. The sequence goes on from NW_024068641.1 coordinate 46,264, forward strand.
GGAGGTTCTTGTTGAGAAGAGAAGGAGGTTCTTGTTGAGAGCACAAGAGGAAGCTCACAAATCTCGGCTCTACCTCTGGTCCTCTACTCAATTCCTCCTTGTAGTTAGTTTTTATTTTTTGCATTCATCAATTTAGATATGTCATCTTTTGAGGAAAGTCATTTTAGCATTCCTCCTGTTTCTGAGGGAGAAGAAACTAATCCCCAACCCCATGTTCCTAGTTTCTCTAGAACTAGTGAACTGAGCGAAGATCAAACCTCTTCTCGTAAGAGGACTAGTGCTGTATGGAATGAATTTGATAGAATTATGGTTGATGGAGTCTGGAAAGCAAAATGTAAAAAATGTGCCAAACTTTATAGTTGTAGTAGTAGTGGAGGAACATGCCATTTAAAAAGACATCAAGAGAGTCATATGATGCATGATTCTTGTCTTCAAAGTACCCTTAATATACAAGGGGATCACTTTTAGGTAATTTTGCATATAATCATGAAAATCAAAGAAAAGCACTTGTAAAATGGATAGTTAAGGATGAATTACCTTTTAGTTTATGTGAATCTTTTAATTTTGAAGAATATGTTCAATTAAACCTACAACCTGCTTACAAAAGAACTAGTAGGCGTACATTTAGAAGAGTAGCTATGACTAACTTTTTAGCAATGAGACAAAGTTTAATTGAAACACTCTCTACTTTAAATGTAAAAGTTTCATTAACTTCTGATATTTGGTCAGCATCTGTAGGTAGTAATTATTTTATTGCTATTACTGCTCATTATATTGATAATGATTGGCAATTAAATAAACGTATTCTTGCTTTTCGTGCTTTTGATTTTCCACATTCTGAGCAACAAATTTCAAATGCCATTTATCAAACTGCATGTTCATATAATATTAATGATAAAATTATGTCTATTACTTTTAATAATGCATCTAATAATAATTCTGCTGTTACATTATTAAAGGACTCATTGCATCCCATGTTAAATGGAAATTTATTGCATATTAGATGTGCATGTCATATTTTAAATCTTTCTGTTCAAGCTGGCATGGGCATGATTCAAGATGTCATTTCAAAAATTAGAAATGCAGTTTCTTTTATTCATGCTTCAAGATCAAGACTTCAAGAATTTAAGAAACTATGTATAAATCATGGTAAACGTTTTAAAAAATTTAAACTTGATGTAATTACTCGTTGGAACTCAACATATAGCATGATACATGATGCATACCCATATAAAAACTTATTAAGTGCATATATTAATGATCGTGGATTAGGCTTTACATTAACTGAAATTGATTGGAATAAAGAAAAAATTTTGAAAGATTTTTTGCTTAGTTTTTATAATGCTACTAATGTTCTTTCTGGTATTTATTATCCAACTTCATGTTCATTTTTACAACAAGCATATATGATTAGTCAAAAATTTGCAGAACATAGATATGATGATGTTTTAATGCCTATTATTGAACAAATGGAATCTAAATGGAATGAGTATTGGGACAAGATATGTCCTATGCATAACTTAGCTGCTGTATTTGATCCAAGAGTTAAATTGAATGGCGTACTAATTTTACTTGGTGCATATTGTGAAAATATGATTCAAGATCCTGAACCTGCTAAAATTGAGGTAAAACAACTTCTTTATGATATTTATGCTATATATGATGAAAAAATTCGTGGATCTAGATTTTCCGTACAAAGCTCTATTTCTTCTTCTAGTAGTTCTCGTTCGTCATCTATTTTTTCATTCATTGCACAGAGAAAACACACACATGCTTCAAGTTCATCTTCATCTTCTTCATCTTTAAGTAGTGAACTAGAATTTTATTTACAAAATGATCTTCAGTCTGTATATGATGAAAATCAAATAGAGAGTCTAGATGTATTATCTTGGTGGAAGAGTGTTAAAAATCAATATCCTGTTATGTCTACAATTGCACGCGATATTTTAGCTGTGCCGATGTCCACAGTAGCATCGGAATCCGCTTTTAGTGCAGGTCGGCGTGTTCTTGACGAAAAGAGAAGTAGGATGACTGGCGAAACAGTTGAGATGCTTCTCTGCTTCAAAGATTGGTTGGATGCTGAGACGAGACTTCAAGATAAAGGTAGACATGATACAACATCCTCTGATGATGATGATACAAACACTACTGAATAGTGAATACTGATGATTAGTAAGATTTTGATCATTTAGTTTTATTTCTTAATTTTTTATAATTGTATATTTTTATTTTTTTAATTGTTAAAGTGAGTCATCTCTATTTTTTTCTTTCTTATTGTATTCTGGAGGTCAGACCAAGGTCCAAACCTTCCTTCATGTACCATTTCGATTTAAATTAATAAACTGGTAGGGGTCTATGCCAAACCCCCATCATTAAGGTGGCTTTATATTAATAAATTCTTAGTTCCTAATATTTATTAATTTATTAAAAAAAATTTATTTTTATTTATTTTAAGGGGGACGAGCCGTGCCTGGCCCGGCCCAGGCCCGATTCAGGCCCTTATGGGCCGTTCCGGGCTGGTTCGCGGGCCGTACCGTGCTTGGCCCACGAATTGTGCCAGCCCAGGCCCTTATGGGCCATGCTGGGCTGGCTCGCGGGCCGTGCCGTGCTTGGCCCACGAATCGTGCCAGCACAGGCCCTTATGGGCCGGGCCGGGCTCGGCCCGCGGGCCAGGAATTCGTAACCCAGCCCGGCCCCCTTTTACGGGCCGTGCTAGGCACGGCCCGTTACTGTAGCAAGCGGGCCGTGCCTGCACGGCCCGCTTCGTGCCAGGCACCCATCTCTAGTAACATGGGTGCGTGGGTGGCAACATTCGGCGAACATCATGTCATGCCGGGCAGCACATCCATGCATGCATGTGGCAGAGCGTTGGAAATGTTGGTGATGTTATATATATATTTCTTTGCCATATTTGCTAGTTAAATATCAGTTTATAACTTTCATAATATATTTGGTATTGCAGGAGAATAATTTGCAAGATATGGGAACGGTTAAACAAGATTTTTGACACCGTGGGTTTTAAACGAGATGTAAATTGTGTAAGAAGTTGAAGTGTTGATTGAAAGCATTGTAGCTTGTTCGATTGCAATAGATATAAGAATTCTTATATTGGATTACCATTAAGTATATATACATGTTATTTACTTGTGTTGGTAGATTTGTATTATGTCATTTACATTGATAAATTTGATTTGGCATGTGATTGTATATTTTATATGATTTTCAGTACGATTATACTTCCATGGTAGTATATATGTCAGATATTAAAAATATGAATATGTGAACAATATTCAGAGAAATGCATTATGTAAGTGAAAATTGATTTGAGAAGTGTAACTTATAAATCAGACGAGTAAGATATAATTTTGACTAACTTTGCTTTGAGATAGTCTCCATGAGCTTATATGTGGGAGAGCCTGTGAAGACCCACTTAGGATTGGGCCGGCCCCTGAATAAGGCGGCCCAATACAAAAAAAGAGGGGAAGGAGTCTCCCGATCGGAGTATCCTCCCTCCCCTGTTTTCAAATTTCCTCCCCCTCCCGAATCCACCGGAAGAGAGATTTTAGGGTGATAAAAATCCTACCAAATCAGGAAGATCTCCCATCTCTCTTCCCCTAGGGCATCAACCGAGGGCTTCCACACACACAAAAAAAAAAAAAAAGAGAAGGAAGATTGGGTTTTACCTTGCCGCGGGAGGAACCGGAGCGGTCGCCGTCGATCCGGTCGGAAGGATCTCGCCGGAGGCAAGGTGAGCACCCTCTCCTCCTTCTCCTCCATCTTTGGCTGCTATTTCCTTGGGAAATGGCCGGGAAGCCGCCGGATTTAGAAGAACCGAACTCGCCTCGGCGGCTTGGTTCTTTCTTCCATTCCGGCCGGCCGTCGCCGGGCGTGGCACCACCGGCACCGCCACAGGCCGATGACCAGGGGGTGTCGCCGACCGTGGGCCACCGGCGGCCGAACCCCCTTCTCCCCTTTCCGACGGGAAGAAGGAAGAAGAGAGAGGAAGAGAGAGGGTCTTTCCCCTCTCTTTCTCTTATTATATAACCCTTTTATTATATTATTTGTTTATTTGTTGTTTGGTTTCCTTCTTACACTTGGATCCAGGGAGATCAGGGCTTTGAGGACTCTAGATAATCTTGGGATGCTAGATTTCAGAGGACCCTTTAGAGGATTAAACTGGGGTCCTAGAACATCATATATCTTTGATAAATTTTAATGATGATTTGGTTCTGTAGGGGAACAATCTATTGGACGAGAGGACGCTGAGCAGAGTCCTGCGCATTCCGGTTCATAGATCGCCGTGAGGGCGGGTGATTAGTTGTCTGAGTTTTCAATAAAGGGTAAGATTCCTTGTACGCCAATCCTACATGATATAAATATTTTGCACTATATATATGTTTGATATGCTATGATCCAGACAAAGCAAAAATAGTTTATATTAAATTATATTTTGGTCGTGTTGGCTTGTGATTGGAATTATGATGAATGCATGTATGTGTATAACCTATATCTGCATAATTGAATTTATGGATGTGGTGGCATGGACTAACCATGTTATATTGATTGCCCTGTCACGGGCTGAAAACGTGACCATGGTTAGTCTAGGTCGGATAAAGTGGAAAAGGGAATGGATGTGTGTTTGTGAATTGATTAAATGAACAGGGACTTTGGGCTTATCTCGTTTTTATTGATTGCCCTATCACAGGCTGGAAATGTGATATTATCGATTGCCCCGTCACAGGCTGGAAATGTGATACTATCGATTGCCCCGTCACAGGCTGGATATGTGACACTATCGATTGCCCCATCACAGGCCGGAAATGTGATACTATCGATTGCCCCGTCACGAGCCGGAAATGTGACCGGGATGTAGCCCAAAGTCGGAAAGATAATTGATCCGGATCAAGTTAACATGGAATGGGAAGAAAAAGCATTGAAAATAGTCATAGTGATTTATAAGCTATATATAGATACTATATCATTCTTATGTGGCCAGACTTTCATTGATGTTTGATGTATAATTATGGACTTTTATTGATGCTTGATGTTCATAATTATATTGATTATTTGAGTCTTATGGAAACTGTTTATGATTTCATGAAATGTGCATCGATTTGTCGTGGTTTTCGAATTCATATTATTATTGTGTTGGTATGGATGTGTAGGGATTCTTCCTGGGCTGTAAAGCTCACCCCCCTCTTCTTCTTTTTCTTTACCAGAGTTGCAGGATGCATAGATTTGGATGGGATGGGCGCAGAGTGCGAGTACCAGAGTTATTAGTTAGTTTGTTTGTTTATCCCTCTTTGATGTCGATGAACATTTGAAGATTTTGTAATTGAACCAATTTGTTTATTTGGACATGTCGGATTTGTCTATTTGAATTATTAAATTAGTTGTGGATTTATTAGAATTTTTGTTAATCATAGGCCTTGCATGATCTTTAGGGCACTGCTCTAGGGCTCATGCGGCCGGTCGCGTACCGGACCCGGATGCTGGGTTCGGGGCGTGACAGAGTGGTATCAGAGCTTAAGGTTAAGGTATCCTAGGGTTTAGGTTCAGGTGAGAGTGAGTGGGGGAAGAATATTAAATGACTTACTAAAGTACCCCATAGATACATTTTCTTTGCAATCTTTAAATGTTAAAAGTAACTTGTATAGGTTGATATGGCACGAGGGAGTGGACGTGGGCGTAATAGGAGGCCGACTCACTTTGCCGATGGCTCTGCTGCTTGGATGCCCTCCGAACAACAAGAAGGTGCTCCACCCTCGCCGACCAAGAGTATGCACCCGCAGGAACACCACGTCAACCCTGTTGGTAGTGCTCTGGAAGTGGGAACCCCGGAAACTCCAAGGACAGGAACCTCGGGTGAGCCTGGAATTCAGCCTAATGAACCACTGAGTGCTTCTCAGATGATGCAAACAATGATGCAACAACAAGCTACTTCCCGTTCAGACATGATGAGAATGATGGAGATGCAACAACGCTTCATGGAACAGCAGCAACAATTTATGCAGCAACAGTTACAACATCAGCAGCAGCAGGTGACTCCTCAGTACCTACAGGGGGCTACAAGTCGGCAGGAGCATCATGTCAGTTTGGCAGAATTCAAAAAGTTTGCACCTTCAGCTTTTAAAGGCACTTCTGACCCTTTAGAGGCTGAGACTTGGCTGAACGAAATGGAAAAGATTTTCAATGCTCTAAGATGCCCTGATGAGGATAGGGTTACTTTTGCTACATTTATGCTGCTAGGAGAAGCGGATATTTGGTGGAATGTGGAAAGAGGAAAGATGGGACATAACGCTACACCTTTGACTTGGGAAGGATTTAAGGAGCTTTTCCGTGACAAGTATATTCCCCAAAGTGTGAGACGGCAGAAATTTCGAGAGTTTACCCGATTAGAGCAGGGGAATATGACGGTCGCAGAGTATGCTGCAAAGTTTGAGGAACTGGCCAGGTATGCCCCAGGACAGGTGGAGAATGAAAGAGAACGAGCTGAGAAGTTTGAAAGTGGACTTAGAGCCCGAATCAGACAACAGGTGTCTACCTTCGAGCTTTCTTCCTACAAGGATGTGGTTAACATAGCTTTGGTAGTTGAAAGGGCCTTAAATGACACTCAAGAAGAGAGGGAAAGAATTTTGAAAAAGAGGAACAGACAAGCTGAGCTACAAAATAAGCAGGGCAGAAATACTGAATCCATGCCCAAGAAACAAACTACTATGAATGATAAAACTCAGCACAAGGATACTGTAAAATGCTATAGATGTGGTGGCCCCCACTATCGAAGAGACTGTCACTGGTTTAATGGGAACTGTTTTTCATGTGGCCAACAGGGCCATAGGGCAGACACTTATCCTAATCGCAGAGAGCAACAAACTCGACAGGCATCTCAGCTTATTCAGGGAGCTCCAACCAACCAAGCAACTCAGAATGAACAATAACGAGGAGGACAGCAGAGGCCTAGAACTCAGGGGCGAGTCTATGCTCTTACACAACACGATGCCGACGCCTCTAACACTGTGGTGACAGGTACAATTGAAATCTCATCCACGAATGCCTATATTTTGATTGATCCTGGAGCTACTCATTCTTTTGTATCTGCTGATTTTGTTGGAAGAAATAGTACATTGATTTCTTTGCCACTAGAGACTGAACTGTGTGTCTCCATCCCTAATGGAGATGTAATCTTAGTTAACTCTGTTTGCAAAGATTGTATCTTGAATATTGAAGGCAGAAAAATGAAAGTAGATTTAATAGTCCTAGGGATGAAGGATTTCGACATGATCCTTGGGATGGACTGGTTGGCAGCATATCATGCCACTGTTGACTGCTTCAAGAAAACAGTAAAATTTCAAATTTCTGGTCAGCCAGAGTTTACTTTTAATGGCAACAGAATGTTACCTCCGCCAAAAGTAATTTCAGCCATACAGGCCAAGCGACTCCTTCGGAAAGGTGATGAAGGATTCTTAGCCATGGTAATGAGCACCCAGCTGGAAGAACTTAAACTAGAAGACATTTCTATTGTGAGGGAATTTTCTGATGTCTTTCCAGAGGATTTGCCAGGATTACCCCCTGATAGAGAGGTTGAATTCTCCATTGATTTGATTCCTGGCACTGGACCGATTTCTAAGGCCCCATACCGGATGGCTCCAGCTGAATTAAAAGTGCTAAAGGAACAACTACAGGAGCTGTTGGACAAGGGTTTCATCAGGCCTAGTGTTTCTCCTTGGGGTGCTCCTGTACTATTTGTGAAAAAGAAAGATGGCAGTTTCCGGCTTTGCATAGATTATCGAGAAATAAATGGAGTAACAGTGCGAAATAAATACCCTTTACCGAGAATTGATGATTTGTTTGATCAGCTGCAAGGGGCACAAATCTTCTCAAAACTTGATCTACACTCCGGATACCACCAGTTGAGAATAAAGGCTGAAGACATACCAAAGACAGCATTCAGAACTAGATATGGACACTATGAGTTTTTGGTTATGCCCTTCGGGTTAACAAATGCACCAGCAGCCTTTATGGATCTTATGAATCGGGTGTTCAAACCCTACCTGGATCAATTTGTGGTAGTATTTATTGATGACATTCTAGTCTATTCAAAAAGTCCACAAGAGCATGAGGAGCATTTGAGGATAGTATTACAAACTCTTAGAGAAAACAAGCTTTATGGCAAGTTGCAGAAATGTGAGTTCTGGTTAAACAGTATCACCTTTCTCGGGCACGTGATCTCTAAAGATGGCATCTCTGTCGACCCAAAGAAAGTAGAGGCAGTAGTCGATTGGAGTAGACCTACTAATGTGTCCGAGGTGCGCAGCTTTTTGGGAATGGTGGGATACTATCGGAGATTCGTTGAGGGATTCTCTCGTATTGCCATGCCTCTATCTCGCCTAACCCAAAAGCAAGTAAAATTTGAATGGAAGGAGGATTGTGAGCAGAGTTTTCAGGAGTTGAAAAGACAATTGGTGACAGCTCCGATATTGGCCCTTCCATCTGGAACAGGAGGCTTCAGCATCTATAGTGATGCATCACGCAAGGGCCTCGGCTGTATTCTTATGCAGAATGAGAAGGTGATAGCATATGCTTCTAGACAGTTGAAACCATATGAGCTGAATTACCCTACACATGATTTGGAGTTAGCAGCTGTGATCTTTGCTTTAAAAATATGGAGGCACTATTTATATGGTGAACATTGTGAAATTTTTACGGATCACAAAAGTTTGAAGTATATCTATACTCAAAAGGAGCTGAATTTGAGGCAAAGGAGATGGTTAGAGCTATTAAAAGATTATGATCTAACTATCAATTACCATCCGGGAAAAGCAAATGTTGTGGTCGATGCTCTAAGCAGGAAATCTTCAAGTAAATTAGCGGCTTTGATCACTACACAAAGAAATATTTTGTTGGACTTGGAGAGATATGAAATTGAAGTACGACTGCATGATCCTCAAGTACGACTTGCTAATCTTATGGTGCAGCCTACCTTGATTGAGAGAATTAAGTCATCTCAAAAAGAGGATTCAGAATTACAGAGGGTAAGGAAAACAGTAGAATCTGGTGTCCAAAGTGAATTTCATGTGCATGAGGATGGTTCCTTAAGATTCGGTAGCAGATTGTGCGTCCCTAAAGTTCCAAAATTAAGGAATGAAATTTTAGAGGAGGCTCATAGCTCGGCTTATACAATGCATCCAGGAGGCACAAAGATGTATCAGAATTTAAAGAAACATTTTTGGTGGAGTGGTATGAAAAAGGATATTGCTCAAATTGTAGCTCAGTGTCTAGTATGTCAACAGGTAAAAGCAGAACATCAGAGACCTACGGGACCATTACAGTCTCTACTTATTCCTCAATAGAAGTGGGAGCATATCACCATGGACTTTGTGACTAGCTTGCCTAAAACCCTACGAGGTAATGATGCCGTGTGGGTAATTGTTGACCGGCTAACCAAATCAGCACACTTTTTGCCTTTCAGAGTTGGTTTCTCCTTAGAGAGATTGGCAGGTTTATATATAGAACATATTGTGAAGTTGCATGGGGTCCCAGTTACCATTGTGTCAGATAGAGACAGTAGATTTGTATCACAGTTTTGGAAGAGTCTTCATAAGGCTCTTGGAACCAAATTGAGTTTTAGCACAGCTTTTCACCCCCAAACTGATGGACAGTCAGAAAGAACTATCCAGATCTTGGAAGACATGTTGAGAGCCTGTGTTATGGATCTAGGAGGAGCATGGGATGGCCACTTATCACTAATAGAGTTTGCCTACAATAATAGCTATCAAGCAAGTATACAAATGGCTCCTTTTGAGGCGTTGTATGGCCGGAAGTGCCGATCTCCTATTTGTTAGGATGACGTGGGCGAGAGAAAATTGTTAGGCCCAGAGATAGTACAACAGACTGTTGATAAGGTGCAAGTGATCAGAGAACGACTCCGTACAGCTCAGAGTCACCAGAAGAGTTATGCTGATAATAGAAGGAGAGAACTGGAATTTCAAACTGGAGATCATGTTTTCTTGAGAGTGTCACCCACAAAAGGTGTGATGAGATTTGGGGTTCGTGGCAAATTGAGCCCTAGGTATGTTGGTCCGTTTGAGATTTTGGATAAGGTTGGAGAGGTGGCGTATCGACTGGCTTTACCACCGGCTTTATCCAGTGTACACAATGTTTTTCATGTGTCAATGTTGAAGAAATATGTTCCAGATCCGAATCATGTGGTAGCATATGAGCCATTACATCTTCAGGAGGATTTGACCTATGAGGAGTTTCCGATACGAATTGTGGACAGAAAGGATCAGGTACTACGACACCGAACCATTTCTTTTGTAAAGGTACAATGGAATAATCATGCAGAAAGAGAGACTACTTGGGAGCTCGAAGAAGAAATGAAAGTCAAATATCCGCAGCTTTTTGAAACTTCAAGTATGTCAATTTCGAGGACGAAATTTTTTCTTTTAGGGGGGGAGAATGTGAAGACCCACTTAGGATTGGGCCGGCCCCTGAATAAGGCGGCCCAATACACAAAAAGAGGGGAGGGAGTCTCCCGATCGGAGTATCCTCCCTCCCCTGTTTTCAAATTTCCTCCCCCTCCCGAATCCACCGGAAGAGAGATTTTAGGGTGATAAAAATCCTACCAAATCAGGAAGATCTCCCATCTCTCTTCCCCTAGGGCATCAACCGAGGGCTTCCACACACACAAAAAAAAAAAAAAGAGAAGGGAGATTGGGTTTTACCTTGCCGCGGGAGGAACCGGAGCGGTCGCTGTCGATCCGGTTGGAAGGATCTCGCCGGAGGCAAGGTGAGCACCCTCTCCTCCTTCTCCTCCATCTTTGGCTGCTATTTCCTTGGGAAATGGCCGGGAAGCCGCCGGATTTAGAAGAACCGAACTCGCCTCGGCGGCTTGGTTCTTTCTTCCATTCTGGCCGGCCGTCGCCGGGCGTGGCACCACCGGCACCGCCACAGGCCGACGACCAGGGGGTGTCGCCGACCGTGGGCCACCGGCGGCCGAACCCCCTTCTCCCCTTCCGACGGGAAGAAGGAAGAAGAGAGGAAGAGAGAGGGTCTTTCCCCTCTCTTTCTCTTATTATATAACCCTTTTATTATATTATTTGTTTATTTGTTGTTTGGTTTCCTTCTTACACTTGGATCCAGGGAGATCAGGGCTTTGAGGACTCTAGATAATCTTGGGATGCTAGATTTCAGAGGACCCTTTAGAGGATTAAATTGGGGTCCTACAACATCATATATCTTTGATAAATTTTAATGATGATTTGGTTCTGTAGGGGAACAATCTATTGGACGAGAGGACGCTGAGCAGAGTCCTGCGCATTCCGGTTCATAGATCGCCGTGAGGGCGGGTGATTAGTTGTCTGAGTTTTCAATAAAGGGTAAGATTCCTTGTACGCCAATCCTACATGATATAAATATTTTGCACTATATATATGTTTGATATGCTATGATCCAGACAAAGCAAAAATAGTTTATATTAAATTATATTTTGGTCGTGTTGGCTTGTGATTGGAATTATGATGAATGCATGTATGTGTATAACCTATATCTGCATAATTGAATTTATGGATGTGGTGGCATGGACTAACCATGTTATATTGATTGCCCTGTCACGGGCTGGAAACGTGACCATGGTTAGTCTAGGTCGGATAAAGTGGAAAAGGGAATGGATGTGTGTTTGTGAATTGATTAAATGAACAGGGACTTTGGGCTTATCTCGTTTTTATTGATTGCCCTATCACAGGCTGGAAATGTGATATTATCGATTGCCCCGTCACAGGCTGGAAATGTGATACTATCGATTGTCCCGTCACAGGCTGGATATGTGACACTATCGATTGCCCCATCACAGGCCGGAAATGTGATACTATCGATTGCCCCGTCACGAGCCGGAAATGTGACCGGGATGTAGCCCAAAGTCGGAAAGATAATTGATCCGGATCAAGTTAACATGGAATGGGAAGAAAAAGCATTGAAAATAGTCATAGTGATTTATAAGCTATATATATATACTATATCATTCTTTATGTGGCCAGACTTTCATTGATGTTTGATGTATAATTATGGACTTTTATTGATGCTTGATGTTCATAATTATATTGATTATTTGAGTCTTATGGAAACTGTTTATGATTTCATGAAATGTGCATCGATTTATCGTGGTTTTCGAATTCATATTATTATTGTGTTGGTATGGATGTGTAGGGATTCTTACTGGGCTGTAAAGCTCACCCCCTTCTTCTTCTTTTTCTTTACCAGAGTTGCAGAATGCATAGATTTGGATGGAATGGGCGCAGAGTGCGAGTACCAGAGTTATTAGTTAGTTAGTTTGTTTATCCTTCTTTGATGTCGATGAACATTTGAAGATTTTGTAATTGAACCAATTTGTTTATTTGGACATGTCGGATTTGTCTATTTGAATTATTAAATTAGTTGTGGATTTATTGGAATTTTTGTTAATCATAGGCCTTGCATGATCTTTAGGGCACTGCTCTAGGGCTCATGCGGCCGGTCGCGTACCGGACCCGGATGCTGGGTTCGGGGCATGACAGAGCCTTCATGGACTTACGCATAAAATAGTGTCCATGGGCTGACGCATGAGATAGTCTTCTTGAGCTTATGTATGGGATAGCATTCATGGGCAATTAAAACTGCCTAACAGTCGTGATCCCGAGGGCTATTAAAGCCCATAGATCCCTTGCAGAGGAACTCCATCACTCTTTCATTTCCCCTCACTCCCTTATTTTTCTGCTACAAGGAACTGAAGCAGGAGCGATATCATCGGAGTAGGGATCCGAGCCGCTTGAGGGAACATCACAGAGTTGTCCCGGAGCTAGGTAAGTCCCTGACTTCTTCTTTCCTTGTATTATGCAAGTAGATCTAGCTTAATTATGAAACAACAACACAAAGAGAAGACGAAATAGAAGAGATCAAAAGAAGAAGAGGAAGAAGATGAAGAGTAGGGAAGGGAAGATCTAACTAAAGCATTCGGCTATTGATCCGGCGCCAACACGATCGGCCACGGTCATAACCACAGTCGTCGACTGCCGAAAGCTCTTTCCCTCTCGAACCCCTTCTTCCTTGTACTCAAGCAACCCTAACCCTAAAACCTTACCTCCCGATCCATGGTACAATGGTCGGCCAAGCGCCCTTCTCTAACTGGATGCCCAAGGGAGAGAATCCCCGGCTCGGCCGCACCCGTAGCCAATCTCGGCTAGGGTGATGGTGGAACCGAGGGATCCCTCCTTCCCCGATGTGCTGACGGAGGAGGGTTTATCCTCCCCTCCTCTGTTGGGTTGGAAAGAGAAGAAGAAGGGAGGTTGGAGAGGGGTGATCAGGATGACCGAGACCTCCTCCCTCTCAGCCGGTATCGGCCGTAGAGCCGGTCGCGGTCTTCGGCCGCGGGCGCTGGCTGTAGGCGCCAGCCATAGGCACAGCCCTTTCAAGAGCTCCGTCGCCCTCCCTTCTGCTGAGAGAGAGAGAAAGAGAGGGAGGAGAAGAGGGGAGAAAAGAGGAGAAGAGAGGAGAGAGAAAGAAGAAATGAGGAAGAAAGAAGAACAGGAGAAGAAGATAAGAAAGAAAAAGAAAGAAGAAGAGGGAAGCTTCGGGAAGGAATAAAGAAAAAAAGAAAAAGAAGAAAAGAAAAAGAAGAAAAAGAATAAAAGAAAGAAGAAAAAAAAAAAGGAAAGAAAATGTTGGTGGGCCTGATTTCGGCAGTAGGTTTCAAATAACTTGGGTTTTAAAGGTCTGAGGCCGGGTTGGGTCTGGTCCGAGCCCAGTATTCTTAAACCCAAAACTAAATTAGGCATAAGGAGTCCAAACCTTAATGTAAGGGTCCAATTGAATATAGTTTGAGGCTAGGTCCCTTTAAATTAAATATAACTAATAGAATTTAATCATAAGTTAACTAATTATATTACTGGACCTGAATATAAATGGGCTCAGTGACTAAATCAGGGCAAGGGCCTGTTCCAGAATTTAACCAATTTCTGCACCTGAATACAAACGGGCCTAGCGATTGAATCAGGCCAAGGGTTTGATCCAGGATTTAATTAAACTTCGGGCCTGAATGCAAATGGGCCCAAACCTGAACCAGAGGGCAATTGGGTCTAAACCAGAAGTTGGAATTAGGTCAGACCTGAACCAAAAACTGAATCAAACCTGAATCAGAGGTTGAATCAGGTCTAAACCAGAAGCTGAACCAGACCTGAACCAAAAATTAGGTCAGACCCGAACCAAAAGGTGAAATAGACCTGAACCAGAAATTGAATCAAATTCGAACCAGAAAGTAGATTAGACCTAAACCAAAAATTGAATCAAATTTGAACCAGAAGTTAGATTAGACTTGAACCAGAAATTGAATTAGGCTATGGATCTAAAAATGAAATTGAGTCCTATGCGTGGACTATAAATAATTTTAATTAAGAGAAGATTATAAATAAATAGAAATTAAATGTGCAAGTGACATGCAATTTAATGATATTGCTAGGTATTGGAGAATTGGAATCTAAGTCTAAGAGTTGGTGAGCAAATTAAAGTAAGCGATCCTGATATAATCTTATTGCTTTCAAATACATGAACTATTTGAATACAATGTTGTATATTACTAATTATGTTTCTCAAAAATTAGGATCAAGCATATGTAGCAAGTGATGTATGATTTTGACAAAATGGCATTCATCAAGTTTACTATATTGTGTACACTGGATTTATGATGATATAGAAAGTTGCATAAAAGAAAATGAAGTTTGCAGCATGATCCTAAACTTTATACATTATGGTGCTATTATTCGTCTTTCAATCTACTTATGAAGTAAGATTTATGGAAAATATGATATGGTTTATAAACTCTCAGATTACTATGTACGGCCCTCGCCAGCGGGTTATAGTAGCTCGGCAAACGACCCTCGCCAGCGGGTTATAGTAGCTCGGCATACGGCCCTCGCCAGCGGGTTATAGTAGCTCGGTATACGGCCCTCGCCAGCGGGTTATAGTAGCTCGGCATATGGCCCTGTCATGGGTAATAATAGTGACTATAGCTGCATTACCATCTAAGAGTAGAGATTTCAAAGCATGAATAATGGCAAAAATTTTACATGATGCATATTCAAATTTATGAACTTGTATGATTGGACATGCATTGCTTTATGACTGATTTGGATATATACTATAAGAAATGCCTATTTTGTTTTAACTGTTAATTTCCTAAACTAATACACTGGCATGTGGAGCATTATAAATGATTTAGTAAGATTGTACATGGTTACTTACTGAGTTTTTATAGCTCACACCAATTCATTTATGTCCTTACAGATAAATAAGACTGCTAGGAGCAAGGAGCTTGACTCACTCCAGGGTTTGGGATACACTGAATATAATTGTACAAATTTTTAAAAGCTCTATATCGCTCCTTATTGTTCAAACATTTTATGCCCTTCATGAACAATATAATTCATTTAAATTTAAAATTTTATGTGGCTGCGTGCTATTGCGGCAAAGATTTGCAATAGCAAGGCCGTGTCATGATCCGGATTCGGGGCGTGATAGGAAGGGCCGATGATAGGAGCTGTAAATAGAGCTCGATCATAACCGAAATTCGACCGGAGTCAGATTCCATCCGACGAACTTAAGAGGAAGAAGACTTTAATGGGAGTCCTCTTCCCTCCTTGCACGAGCGCAGCATGTGCATTTTTTTTTTTTTCCTTCTTTTGGGCCAACTGGGTCGGTCAAATGGACCGGGCCCATTGGGTCTTACAAACTTGCTGGAGCTTGTGGGTAGAACGGAACAGCAGAATATTTAAAATTGTGGCCATCTCACCTACATCTCTCTTCCAACGAGTCAGAAGTCTCTTTCAAGACTGGATGGCGACCTGTAATGGGCAAATCAAAACTGCGACTACTGACCTTTGGAGTTTACTGTTCAACGACGCCGGCACGAAACAAGTCAGAATATAATACTAGAGAGTAAGGAAACAATGGAGCAAGCTCAGCGAGTGTCTTGTTGGAGGAAGTTTGCTCACCTTAATTAGCTCCCCTCCGCCTGCTTGAGAACCGGGAAAGTGTACTGGTTTACAAAAATTGAAACGAGCAGGTAGTAGGACGAATGGGACGACATCTAACTCTCTTGTAAATCCTGCTTTCATGAACAAAATAAGGTTGGCCCCAGCGTGTCTATGGGTCACTATTTCGATGATCCTTCCAGCAAAGGCCACTACATTAGTGGGTTGCGGTGGAAGCTATGTACATAAAACTTTCAGTAAATCCTACCCTTTTTCATAAAAAAAGCCGTTTTGCAGTCTCTACGTGGACTTAACAACGGAAGGATTTCATAACGATCCTAATTTGATTTGAGGATGTTTGAATCATTTTTTATTTTAACTTCAATTTTTTTTTGACAATAAACTTATTCTGGCGGCATAATGTACATCCGATAACTCAAGGCACTATATCTTGTAAATAGATTATTTCAATAAACATTGAGGAAGTGCGACTCGCTTCGTTCATTTTCCATAAAAGAAAAAAAAATAACTCGAGAATCTAAATATTTCAAGTTTTACTGAGGGCGTTCTCCGAGAAAGTCATGCCTCGATGCCTCTCTTCCAAAGTCATGTGATCTATCGGCTTCAGCCTCACCTCTTCTTGTCAGCAGGTAACGAATCCGAAACCCCAAGCCCTCCTTCACTCCATCATAAAAACCTTTCTTTGCCCTTCGTCTCGTTAAAACCCTAATTCTCCTTTCTCTATCCGTTAGCAGGATTGGAAGAAACTCCCAACTTCTTTTGAATTCTCTGACTCTTAACATTGGTACTCGACTTTGTGCTCTATTATGCTATTAATCTATTCACAACCTTCATAATAGTAAAATATGATCGATTTCTTTGTAAAAAAAAAAGTCTTTTGGACTTCTTTTAATCAATTTTCTCTTTTTCTTTTCAAGAGAAAATTTAGGTGTTCATTTTCCCTTACATTAGCAAGTAGCTAGCTAGCTATCAATACTGATGATTTTCTACATGCAATATTCTCTATATATACCCTCAAAAGATTGTCAATCCCAGTATGAATAGAAAATTCATCTGTCTAGGCAGAACCTTGTCGTCATGTAACACCGCATGTTTTAATGCTTCCTGTCAATCTTGCGTAGATATGTTAAGTTGCATTAGCACTGATTAGCTTGTAGAGAAGAATCAATGAAATAAAACCGAGAAACTCCATCTGAAAAGGGTGCTTGACAGAAAGGAACTAATATTGTGAGAGAGCATAAACAAATTTTGCTGTGACACAGCATTATGAGGACACGATTATCAGCATCCTGGATTGTGTGTACGGAGTTATTGCCAGAATTTGGGGTTATCAGATAAGAATATTATTGAGATGATTATCATCCTTGATCACTGTTAGAACATAAAACAGTACATGAACAGGAACTCTGCCTAAAGTGGAAGTCCGCAAGGCTTCTAAGGATCTGAATCGGCCTTTTTGTTTTTGAGTCTCCTGCGGTTGGGTTCATCATTAAGTTACTTTTAGTGATAAAAAAATTATATTTATGTTAGTATACATTATAAATGCTTGCTAACTGTCGCATGATGGACTTAAAAGAAGTAGGAAAAAGCTATAATGGGAATTAGATTGGTCTGATGACAGCACCAGGAGTCAAGAAACTGGTGGTTACCATATTTTCTCATGCAGATAACAAGGCCATCCTTGCAAATTTCAAGGTGTCTCTGCAACAGGGACTGGAATGTAGGGATCATATAAATTGAAGTGAGAGGTGGAAAGAAGGCAAGCAACCAAGTCATTATCAAAGTAGGCATGAAATAAAAAAAGTATAATCATATTAACAAGCCTGCATGGTTTCTTCTTTTACTTTGTAGAACATACATGCAGAAAGGAAAGAAAACGGACCACCCTCATCACTCTGGTGGGAAACCTAAATCAATTTGACCCCAAAATCAATATCAGACATATATCACAGGGAAGTTCTTCCAACCATATATCAATATCAGGCATGAGACAAGCATGACCTTCACAAAGTCGTCATAAATCCAAAATCCAAGACTTGGAAGCAGATTGCTTCCTCTGGTAGCGACACTCTGCATGCATGAAGCAACACAACCACGAATTAGATCCACAAGTTGATTGACTGTCTCACTCCGCTATTGATCATGGTCTTCATGACCTATGCTTCTTTTTGCGAGTGGTCCCGATTGATCAACCCCCAGGACAAGGTAAGCATGGTTACCAGAAGTAGCTATTGATTTTTTCCAAAGAAAGTCTCGACATGGACTTGAAGAGGGTACTAGATCTTCATAACAACTAGACTTTGATAATTCACCTTCCTTGGCTGACTTACGCTATCTTTTATCAACATTACTTGGACTTCAATCTATTAGATTTTCCAACAGGACTGATTACCCTTCTTTTGAAGGCTGGTTATTTAGCCTTGAATGGAGGACAAAGCAGCTATTGATTTTTTCCATAGGAAGTTTCGACATGGACATGAAGAGGGTACTAGATCTTCATAACAACTCGACTTTGATAACTCACCTTGCTTAACTTTCCATCAGTGAATCTTCTCATGACCCTAAAATTATAAATGACTTGAATCTTCTCAACGGGCCCAAATTAAGAAAAGAAATTTAATCCTCCCTTTTAATATTTGAAATTTGACTGCCGTTAAAATAACCTAAAAAGAAGCTGCAGCGACTGCCTCTTATTTATACATATTTACATAAGCAGGCTGGTTTCTGTCGCTTGCTTCTGCCCCCATGGATACTGAGAAAAGGCCATGTTCCCCCCTCTCCTTCTTTCTTCTCTTCTTTCTCTTCTCTTCTCTCAACATCCAACACTGTGGAGCAACTGATAGCATCTCTTTGGGCCAGTCCGTCTCCGGAAACCAGACCATAGTGTCCAAAGAAGGCAAGTTTGAGCTGGGGTTCTTCACACCAGGTAACTCCCGTAACTATTACATAGGTATCTGGTACAAAACAATTCCTGTCCAAACTGTAGTCTGGGTGGCGAACAGAGCAACACCCATCTCCAACACCTCCTCTGCCGAGTTAAAAATCTCAGAAGATGGCAAACTAGTCCTCCTCAACATTTCCAAAATCCCAGTTTGGTCATCCAATTCAACTCCATCAACCTCGAATTCCACGGTTGCTGTGCTTCTGGACACCGGAAATCTCGTTATAAGAAATGGGTCAAACACTACAATTTGGCAGAGTTTTGATCACCCAACTGACACATGGATGCCAGGAGGATGGCTTGGAGTTAACAAGATCACAGAGGAGTATCAGAGCATGACTTCATGGGAGAATCGTGAGAATCCTGCCCCCGGGCCTTTCGCTCATAGTATGGACCCCGATGGATCCAATCAGTTCGTATTGCTGTGGAATGGTTCTGAAATTTATTGGAGCGGTGGGCTGTGGAATGGCCAGTACTTCACTGCAGTCCCTAGTACCAGAGAAAGCACTCCCTTCAACTTCACCTTCGTCGACAACAAGCAGCGGAAGTATGCCATGTATACCATCCGGGACAGTTCTTTCATCACTCGGTGTGTGATTGAATCATCGGGGCTATTAAAGCAATTGTATTGGCTGAACGGCGCCCAGGAGTGGCAGGCAATCTTTACTCAACCTTCGGCTCAATGTGATGTCTACTCTCTATGTGGAGCTTTCGGTATCTGCGACCAGAAAAGCTCAAATATTTGCAGGTGCTCCTATGGTTTTGAACCAGCTTCAATGGAAGAATGGGAGTTCAATGTTTGGAAGTCAGGGTGCGTGAGGAAAACCAGTTTGCGATGCAGCAATAAAAGCTCGACCGGTGGAGAAGGGGATAGATTCGTTGAGATGACCAATATGAGATTGCCTGCCAATCCGCAGAACTTGACTGTCGGGAGTGCTAGAGATTGCGAACAGGCTTGCTTGAACAGCTGCTCATGCAACGCGTATGCTTATGTGAGTGGATGCTCAATTTGGAATGGGGACATTCGGAACCTTCAACAACTCTATGATGGTGATAGTGCAGCTGGTACTCTGCATCTCCGGCTCGCTGCCTCTGATTTCCCAGCTTCAAGTAGCTCACATAAGTTGGTAATAGATCTAACTGTTAGTGTCATCGGTGGAATTCTTGGGATCTCGGGTGTTCTCGTCGGACTAATTTGGGCGTTTCAAAGGAGGAAACGAATTCGGATGGAAAAACAAGTTGAGGGTTCTTTGATTCAGTTTACTTATGGCGATTTGCAGCGTGTGACCAAGAACTTCTCTGAGAAGTTGGGCAGCGGTGGCTTTGGCTCCGTTTTTAAAGGGACATTAATTGACTCAACCGAAGTAGCTGTAAAGAAGCTTGAAGGCTTGGGACAAGGGGAGAAGCAATTCCGAACCGAAGTGAGCACATTGGCTGTTATTCAGCATGTCAATCTGGTTCACCTTCGCGGTTTCTGCACTGAGGGCAGCAAAAGGCTTCTAGTTTATGAGTACATGTCTGGAGGTTCCCTGGACTCTCACCTCTTTCAAAACAAATCCACGGTTCTGGACTGGAAGACGAGGTATCAAATTATTCTTGGGATTGCGAGAGGATTAGGCTACCTCCATGAGAAGTGCAGGGAGTGCATCATACACTGTGACATAAAGCCAGACAACATACTCCTAGACAAGGACTTCTGCGCCAAAGTTGCAGACTTTGGCATGGCGAAGCTCATCGGTCGCGACTTCAGCAGGGTCCTGACAACCATGAGGGGAACCGTTGGCTACCTCGCACCCGAGTGGATTTCAGGCCTGCCAATCACCTCCAAGGTTGACGTCTACAGCTTCGGGATGATGCTCTTTGAGCTGGTATCAGGCAAGCGAAACACAACGCACTCTGCGGATGGGAGCAAAATCTTTTATCCGTCCTGGGCAGCAACAAAGGTCGTTGAAGGCGATATATTTAGCTTATTAGACCATGGATTCAAAGGTGCTGCCGACCTTGAAGAGCTAACCAGAGTCTGCAGAGTTGCTTGCTGGTGCATTCAAGACTCTGAAGCTCACAGGCCAACAATGGGACAGGTGGTGCAGATCCTAGAGGGAGTCCTGGAGGTGAGCATGCCGCCACTTCCTAGGGCTCTTCAGCTCCTTACGGAAGATCAGAGCCAAATTAATTCGTGATGATTTGTCATCCACTGAATACAAAGATCCACTTGATCAATCTCAGGATTTCTATCCGTAATTGCCAAGCTATAAGGGCCACATGAATCTCTGCTGAGCATGCCAATAATATGTAACGGATTAAAGTATAGCTTATAGTTGTTATGATCCTTAAGATGGATGTTTGTATGAGGGTGTAATGTTCTATAGTGGCTGTAGTATCTATTTAGTGGCATAAAGTTCATGGATATCTCTTGTTATAAAGATAGGTTAGGTATGTTATAAAGTTTCCAACTCATCACTTTCCATGCATGAGTTATTTATATAGATATGTTACATACACGAGTAAGCTGGCAGCCACCAGATGTACCTCTTGTTGAAGACAATGTTCAAAACCTTCTTATCTATTTATTTTCAAGGCATTTATTTCATAATTTCTCAGTTTTACTGAATCACGTCAACAATCAAACCACATATGCGCATGTATTTATGAAGTTCATGGACCAGCCATTTGAGATGATCGTACCCCCTGGATGTTCTCTTGATTATGTATAATGTTAATTAGATGTGGGATAAAAAACAAGATGGTAAGATACGTTGAAAGGATGTGGATGTTAATTAGAGGTGGAGATGGCTTTTTCCTCCCTCCCACTTCTTTCATAGGCAAAAAAAAGACGTAAGAAAATGAAAATAAGAATTAAAAAATATATAACTTCGATCTCGTGGAAATGTCCCATCAACAAATAGAAAGTAGGTTAGCCCGAGAAAGCACCGCCAGTTTAAGTTGTTTTTCATTGGCATGTGATAGGACGGGGTTGAGAATTGGGCGGCCTGCCGTATTCAAGAACTTTGCCTTCTATCTCCTTATTGGCTAGTCCCAAAAACCCACCTGGCCATCCTTCTTCGTAACAGGAACTATGTTAGCAAGCCAATCTGAATATTTTTCGACCTTCTTCTTTATTTTCAACATCCACCCGGGTCTCAATCATTCAAAAAAGTTTGTCACTTTTGAGAGACCTTACAGAGGAGACACGGTTGGTAGTCATTGACAGCTGTAACATGAATTCTTTAATCGCATACAATCTATTTCTATTTTGAGCTTACCCATATAATAAACAAAGGAGTGTTAATTCTGTTCAAACATGTAGATAAACCAATTGAAGACAGCCTGTGGCGGGCATTCTTTTGTAGGCTCTACAATATATGGCATTCATCCGATCCATGCGTTTTTTCTCCGCTAAGTAGGCTTATATTATTAGCTCTTCGCTAATAAAATAAAGGAATCAGAGGTCGACGATGATTATTTCAGCTCCAAAGAAAACAAAGCTGATAGACCCAGTTATATAGTACAGACAAGCGTCGGCGGCCATGTATATAGCCCAAGGAACCCATCTATCAATGTCACATACGGGCAATTCAATTTCACTGTCCTTTAATTAAAAAAAATGAAAAAGAAAGGAAAACATTAATCATGAAAATAAAATGCTAACATTCAAAATATATAATAAATCTAGGAATTGTATGTGCCGCCGCCGGTCCCAGAACGCTATGCAAACAATCGTCGTAGACCTCCAAGATAATAGACGAGGGTCGGAGAGTTTGGCTCTGGCCGAGCCCTCAGATGTTTAAGTACAAAAAAATTATTTTTTTCCTCCTTCTAACTTCTCATCAAATAACCTCCTCTAACTAAAACATTAGGGGGATAATCTTCTATAACTTAAGCATCGAAAAATTCGGTCGGAGCCAATCCAGCGAGCTCTTTGACCTTTACCTAACAAATCCATAGAGTGGTCCGCATCGGCATCCCCCCGAGACTACCAGCAACAATATGAATTCCAAAAGTCTCATTTTTAGTCCAACAGGACACTACTTATAGTACAAGCCCGTCTAAAGAAGAAGAAAAAGAAGCATTAGTGATATTTTAGACTTTTTAATTGTCCTATACATGATAGTGTCCTCAAGATGGAATTCTTGTTCTCTGCAAATTATTCTAGCTTGTCGTCATCATATAAATAGGAATCTATTGGGGAGATAGAAAGAAGACAAGCAACTTAGCCCCATTTGGAAGAGCTTTTGAAGGGCTAAAAAATACTTTCTGACCATCCAAAAGTACTTTTAGATGAAATATGGATGTTTGTTAAAAATTTTGGAAAGCTTTTTAGCTTTTCTAGAAAGCTAAAAACAGCTTTTTGGAAGAAGCTCCATTTTAGAGCTGTTCGGAAAATTACTTTTAGGCCGGATCAGAAAGCTATTTTTTTGACCAAAATATCCGTGATAAAATATAACAATTACACAAAATGTCTCTTTAATAATTGTTTAACCAATTTTATCATCTAGTTAGAAAATTTATTATATTATGAAAAATTAATTTACATTAATAATTATAATATTTTATATCTTCATTATTGTATTATACTATAAATATAATATTATATTACATTATATCATAATATATTGATATGTTATGTTAAATAATTTAATATTATATTAAATTAAATTATTATGCTATAATATGTAATATTATATTACTATATTATACTAATATTATATTATATTACAGTAATATTATACTATATCATATATTTATATATTAATATAAATTATATTTTATTATGCTCTGTTGTATAATACAATGTAATATTCTTTATGGCCATTTTGTCATAACAAAATTATTTTTTCAATCTATTTATCAAATATATGTTAAAGTGGCAACACCTCTTTCAAACGTAGCTAACCCGCAAAAAGAAGAAAGTATGCTTTTGCCGCGCAGAACACAAAAAAAAATATTTTTTTAAATTCTTTTCCATTTAACTATATTATATCCATCATACTATTTGATCGTACGCAGATTCCACTGTCTAAACATTACTATTATTCCATCAAACTTTAGCAGTTACATCCTGACGTCAAACTTATGAATTAGGGTCAATGAACCATTAAACATTCATTATTACCTGTAAATAATTATTTCCAAATATAATTCACTTACAATTAACAAGGTTTTGCCGATTTTATCTGAAAATTTAACTGAAGGGCCAATAAATAATTAAATCTATAGTTATTGTTCCAGTAACACAAATGCCATATGAAAACTACATACTTCCATGCATTCGGTCATATGGATCTAGTTGTTTAACAGCTTATGAATAGTTCTAATTTTCTTAAGGAATCTCCGAATAGCTTAACTTGGGTAGGATTCCAGTAATAACCTTAGAACTGCTCCGAAATTGCTTTGAAATTATAATATAAAAAACTTTTAATAATTAAAAATATTTTCAAATTATGAAATAATTTTCAGCTCAACTCCAATTGATCCAGGATCTATTTGGTGACCGCCAAACCGTTTCATTGTTTACTTCATTAAGATTCTGACAGGCATGAGACCAGCATGGCCTTCACAAAGTCGTGATGAATCCAAAAACCAAGACTAATATCGCTTCCTCTGGTAGCGACACTCTTAATGCATGAAGCAGCACAACCACAAATTGGCTCCACAAGTTGCTTGACTCTCTCACTCCGCTATCCATCATCGTCTTCATGACCTATGCTTCTTTCTTCGAGTGGTCCTGAATGATCAACCCCCACGCCAAGGTAAGCATGGTTACCACAAGTAGCTAAGGAGTGAAAGAGCCAGCATCGGACCAAGACTTGCAGTGCCTCAGAGGCAATAGATGCAATTCCAGCACTGACATTTCCAGGAGCTCTCAAATCAGAGTGCAGCATTCAATTCCAGCCCTGACATTTCCAGGAGCTCTCAAATCAGAGTGCAGCAAGGACTGACATAAGCATATACAAAACTAACTTATCCTATAGTGGAAAGACAACCGAGACATTAGGTGAATATAAAAAGAGAATGAAGTAAAAAAGAAACAACTTATTATTTATGTATTATATATTGAGGGAAAGAGATAGCACAGGTGCGCTAATATGCAACTCCAAAGAAGGAGAGAGAGAGAGAGAGTGGCTCGGGATGCGTACCTAGGTGCGTTAATATCCGTGCGGTGGGTGGGGCATTCTCCCATACACCTGGTGTGGGGGTAGAATAGTGTGGGAGGAGTGGTGGATGGAGCCTCGGAAGGGGGCCTCGGCTCGACCGGCGGCGGGGAAGCCGGGAGGATCTGCTGCGCAGGGTGTGGGGGACGCGACGGAGGGGCGCTCCTGGGCAGATGTAGCAAAAGGATCGGCTCGCCAGCCTGCATGGTCTTGTCAGCAGCCATCTAACCGTGAGCTGGAGTTTCTGCAGAAGAGGTTTTCCGACGAGGTGGTGGATATCACGGAGGAGGAGCTGGAGGACGCTCGGGCGGAGTGGCGGAGCACGGCGGTCATAGTTAGAAGCCTGGGGAGGTCAGTTCCTGGAGAGTGGATCGCGAGGGAGATCAAGAGAGCGGCCCGGTTGGACTACAATGTGGAGATCTTCCCGTTGATGGATGGGTTCACAGTCCTCCGATTTGCCAAGGAGGGAGATCGTGAAGCAGCGGTGATGAACGGACCATGGATGGTAGCCGGGCAGCTTCTGGCGATGGATAGGTGGCGCCCGAACTTCGTGCCCGGTGCCATGGGAGTGGGAAGGGTGGTGGTCTGGTTGCGGATGCCACGGCTACCAGTGGACTATTGGAGGAAGGAGACGATCTACAAGATCGCCACAAGAGCTGGTAAACCTCTGGCTCTGGATGGGTTCACGGAGCAGGGGCGGAGGTTCGGTTTCGCAAGGCTAAAAATCGAGCTCGACTGCTCAGGTCCCTTAAAACCAGGGACGCTGGTGAGGGGTAGAAACGGAGGTGTCGAGGAGGCCTTCTGGCAAAGTTTTGTATATGAGAACTTGCCTGCCCCGTGCTCCATGTGCGGCCGGATCGGGCATTCGGCGCCGGAGTGCGGCCGATTCCCTCCGGTGCTGGGTACGGGGGAGACGGCAGAGGCAGGGGGGAGGAAGTTGTATGGCGGAGGGGCGGACGCTCAGGGGGCTGCTGGGCCGGAGAATGGGGCAGAGGGTGCAGTGGAGGAGCCGGCGGCGTATGGACCATGGATGGTGATGAACCGTACCTGGCATAAGCCGGCGCCCAAGAAGCCGGTGCTGAGGAAGGAGGCAACTGTGGCGGGCTCTCGGCCGGACCCGGCGTCCACCCCCTCCCAGTCCAACGAGCTCCCTTCTGAGGTACGCCGGTCGATCTTGGAGGGTGGCAGAAACCTTCTAAGGTGGCTCGGCGGAAGACGCCGGAGAAGGACGTCACGATGGCTGGTGCGGGGGCGGCCACGGGGGAGATGAGTCAACACGCTGCAGATGGTGAGTTAGGCGACGGGTCGGGTCTGGTTCGACTCGGTGAAGCTCTGGGCCGGGGAACAGGCCCTGGTCAGTGTGGGTCGACTGATGGACCGGGTCGGGCTTCTGGTGGCCTGGATGGACTCGGTGACGGTCTGGGCTGTGGCGGGCTTGGGCCGAGCCCAAGGAAGAGATCCAGAAGTCCCTGTCGTGGGCTGGGGTCTAAGGGACGCAGTGCGATTGGGAACTGCCCCTTAGGGCGGCCGGACGCAGGTGGCCACCGGAGGAGCTGGAGTTCTCCTCCACCGCTCACGGCGACGAACAAGCGACCTCCACGGGCGGAGCGCGATGGCAGGGGGGCCGGTGACACCTCGCGGCGTGGGATGCTGGCGGTCTCTGGACGGAAGGTGAAGAGGGCAAGCTCGGCAGCGGCGGGCTTCTCGGCAGCCGGACGGCGATCCTCGGTTAGCGCGACTGAGGCGGTGGGACGCAAGGATGGGCCGGACGGGAGCGGAATGGATCTGGATAAATCCAGTCGAGGTAAGGCACCTATGCTTGAATCGATGTCTGCTTTCCTTACATCTGGTTCGGTGAGCTATGGCATGGCATCCATGTCTAGCCGTGGGGAGTTTGGTCTTGGGAGACAGGAGGTGAGGATCCCAGGCTCCAGTGTGGACTCTTCTGGCGGTAGAAGGTTTGGGGGGACCAGTGTGGAGCCGTGCGGGGGAACGGCGACGGGTATGGGCACTGTGGCAGGAGGTGATGGTGGTGGTGGCACGGCACATCAAGTGGCACATTCTGCTGATGGAGGGGAACACCACAATATGCTGGTCCAACTGAAGGCAGCTGTGAAGCAGGTGAACCCAGTGGATTCGGGTTGTGGAGGGTCCGCCGAGGAGGTGGTTTTCCATGATTGCAGCCCCGGGGGAGGGGGTTGTGACAAACCCATGGGTGAATTATGAAGGTCTTCCTTTGGAATTGCCGTGGCGCGAGGAAGCCCTCTTTTGCCCCGGCCTTTCATAGGGTTGTGCAGCAGCACAATCCGGATATTTGTGTAATTTTGGAAACCCGGCTGTCGGGACAGAGCTTACAGAAGGCTAGGAGAGCGGTACCGAGGTCGTGGGGATTCTATTCAGTGGAGTCTCAAGGGCTTTCAGGAGGTATTATTGTTACGTGGGCGCAGGGTCCATGTAAAGTGGATATTTTCCATGGTTGTACTCAGGAGGTGATTATGGTGGTCTCGGAGGGCAGTTTGAGACCATGGGTTTTTGCTGCGGTGTATGCCAGTACCGATTTTAGGGTGCGGCGCATACTGTGGGAGGAGGTATCTCAGTTGATCAGTGTGGGCTATCCCATGTTAGTAGCAGGTGATTTTAATTGTATCACAGATCCTTCTGATAAGATGGGGGGTAGACCGTTTACTTATGAGAGGAAGATTACGGAGTTTCAGGATTTTTTGACATCGACCGGACTGATAGACCTGGGTTTTGTGGGTCCTAGGTACACTTGGTGCAATAATCAGCAGGGTCGGGCCAGAGTATGGGAGCGACTTGATAGAGCTTATGGGACCGCCGGATGGGTTCAGTGCTACCCGGATCACCGGGTGAGTCATTTATCGAGGATAGCGTCTGATCATTGTCCGCTTTTGATTAGCACAGATGTACACATTCCAGTTCGACCCCCTTTCAGATTTGAGAAGATGTGGCTATGCTATCCGCGGTCGTGGGGGATGGTGAGGGAAGCATGGAGTACACCAGTCAGGGGGGATGCTATGTACAGGGTGTCCCGGAGATTGGAGCTGACGAGGAGACGGCTGAGGAGGTGGAATCGTGAGGAGGTTGGAGACATCTTTAGGAGGATCGAGGAGTCAGAGGAGGCCATTGCCAGGTTACAGGTGCAGGAGGCTCAGGGGGGAGGTCTCATGGAGGGGGAGATGGCTGAGTTGAGGTCGCTCTTGTCACTGCATGATTGCCTTCTCAGACAGCAGGAGATATTTTGGAGACAGAAATCGAGGGCCCAGTGGATTTTGGAGGGGGATAGAAATACGAGGTTCTTCCACCAGGCGACAGTTATTAGAAGGCATCAGAACAGGATCAGAGTTATCAGGGGTGAGGATGGGCAGTTGACAGAGGATCCGGATATGATTCAGAGGATTATGGTCAGTTTCTTCAGGGCCAGGTGGACCGAGCAGACTACAGGAGGGAGTACGGGGGGTATTCCACCGCCGTCGACAGGGGTATCTGAGGATGAGTCTGAGGCGTTGATCAGTCCGGTGTCGGAGAGGGAGATCAGAGAGGCGATATGGTCCCTTGAGGGGGACAAGGCTCCGGGGCCGGATGGCTTCCCTCCGATGTTCTTCCAGAGATACTGGATGGTTGTAGGACGAGATGTGACGGCGGCCATACAGCAGTTCTTCGACACGGCAGTGATGGCGGCAGATTGGCAGCGGACCTTTATTACCTTGATTCCGAAGCGGCAGGACGCTACGGAACCGAGTCATTACCGGCCGATTAGCCTTTGTACGACCTTGTACAAAGCCACGGCCAAGATTATTGCTGCTAGGCTGAGGGTTGTCCTCCCGAGACTTATTGGTCCAGAGCAGGGGGCTTTCCTGGAGGGGCGGTGCATATCTGATAATGTGCTTATTGCCCAGGAGTTTTTGTTTGATCTCGGTAGGGCCCCGGTGAGGGGAAGCTTGATGGGGATTAAGCTTGATATGGAGCGGGCATATGACAGGATGAGATGGGATTTCTTGCAGCAGACTTTGCAGGGGTTTGGTTTTCATGAGAGGTGGATTAGTTGGGTTATGGGCTGCATTCAGATCCCTTCCTTTGCCATTCTGGTGAATGGCACACCGTCCCGGTTCTTTGTGTCATCTGGAGGGTTGCGTCAGGGGTGCCCCCTATCCCCGCTACTGTTTATCATTTGTGCAGATGCCCTGTCTAGATCCCTGCGCCAGGCTGTGGACACTCAGGAGTTGGAGGCTTATAGACCGGCGAGTGGGGCCCCTGCGATATCTCATTTACTTTTCGCCGATGATTGTTTGCTTCTTGCCAGGTCGACGCGTCAGTCAGCCCGGGTTATAGGTCAGATTCTCCAGGTCTACTGTGCAGCGTCAGGTCAGAGGGTCAATTTGACCAAGTCAGCCATCATTTTCAGCCCAAAGACCAGACTGGCTATGAAGCATTTGATAGTAGAGATTTTGGGGGTCGGTGAGCAGGTGGGCACGATGACATATTTGGGTATCCCATTGTCCGACCGGCGGCTGCGGAGTGGGGATTGTCTGCCGTGTGAGCTTGGTATCAGACGCAGATTAGCGGGGTGGCGGATGCATGCTCTGTCTATGGCAGGGAGGATCACCTTGGTGCGTTCGGTTCTGTCATCAGTCCCTATCTATTTGCTTACTAATGCCATTGTTCCGGTGAGATTCCTGCGATCCCTGGAGCGGTTGTTCAGGGACTTCATATGGGGGAGGAGTAGTGGTCGAGGTGGTGTTCACTTGATGGCATGGGAGGTGGTGTGCCAGCCTACTAGCTGTGGTGGTTTGGGGGTTCAGGCATTGGCAGTGAGGCGTGAGATTCTGCTAGCCAGACATGTGGCTAGATTTGTGCTTGAGCCCGAGAGTCTATGGTCCTCGCTGATGAGGGCTAAGTATGGCGCCTTGGTACCGGGCATGCGTGGGGGTCGTCGTCATTCCCCGGTGTGGAGGGAGATGTGTGCCAGAGCTACGGTGGTGCTTCCGGAGATTGGATGGGCTATTGGCGATGGTCAGTCTATCGATGTGATGGAGGATAGATGGGTGACTGAGGTACCGCTATGCAGTATGCCGACCATGGTGGACTCGGTGAGATTAGCAGGGTGGAGGGTCAGTGACTTACTGGATGCTGAGGGAGGGCGATGGAGAGAGGGGTTGGTTCGGGAGGTTTTTGGAGAGCAGTTGGCAGAGTTGGTTCTAGCCCGAGCGACCCTTAGGGGGGGAGGCGGATAGGTTGGTATGGATACCGACGGGGCGATCACGGGTGCGAGCTAGGGATCTTCATGCAGTGTTCAGGAGGGAGCCAGTCCGACAGTTTGAGGGGCGGTGGATATGGAGGATGCGGGTGCACCCGCGCGTGGCACTCTTCATCTGGAAGGTGGCGTGGGGTTGCCTTCCGACTAGGAGTGTGCTAGCGCGGCGTGGTATGAGGATCCCTCAGTTTTGTGAGGATTGTGCAGATATTGAGGAGACTATGGAGCATGTTCTGCTGCAGTGCCCTAGGGCCCGAGACATATGGAGGAGGTCACTGATACAGTTACCGGCCTCGGTGGTGCTGGTGCAGGATCTGATCCATCTGCTGAGAGTTTCCATGCGGCATTCCGGATCTGTTGAGGCAGGGATCTGTGTAGCGTACCTGTCCTACCATATATGGTTGGACAGGAATACTGGTATATTTGAGGGGAGGAGGGCGACTCCGAGGTTGGTGGTAGACCGGGCGATGCTGCTTGCGAGGGAGGTTGTTGGGGCGACTTCGGTAGTCACCTCTGGGCTGGTCAGGGATATCTGGGGTGCTCACCACGCTGTTTCAGCGCCACGGTTTGCCATTGTTTCTTGGGCACCCCCACCCCCTGGATATCTCAAGGTGAACTTTGATGGGAGTAGGTCGGTAGATGGCTTGTGCGGTGGGGTCGGTTTTGTGATCAGGGACCATTGTGGCAGGATGATAGCAGCAGGAGGACGGAGTACGCCTGGATCTACTGTGGTTGGTGCAGAGCTACAGGCAGCCTGGGAGGGCTTATCCTTTGCGAGGCAGTTAGCCGGGGCTGAGCGGGTGTACCTCGAGGGTGATTCATCGGTGGTCATTGATCTGATTCGGGGTGTGGATCGGTTTGGGGATTGCCATCCCCTCATTCGTGAGACCCGTAGGATGGCTCAGATGATGGCTGTTTTTCAGGCAGCACACGTGTTTAGGGAGGCGAACCGGGCAGCAGATTGGGTCGCCTCTTTTGTCGCTCGGCACTCAGGTGTTTTTTTGTGGACGTCTGATGTAGACGTCCCTTCACAGTTGTATCTTTTACTCTCCTGTGACTTGGAGGGCTGTACTCACGTTCGTACCATATGATATGAGTAGCCGTTTTTACCAAAAAAAAAAAAAAAAAAAAAGAGATAGCACACCTTTAGCTTTCCTTGGGATTGAAAGTTTGTTCGAGATCATCTACTTGTGATGGGATTCAATCAATATTTAAGCACAGCAACGGCTAGATTAATTTCTCTAAAATATCAACAACATCAAGGTTTTTAATAAAAAAATTGCACAAGTCCTACCACCAAAACAACATATTTCAAGGAGGTATATATTTTTCATTACCCACCAAGCTGAATAATTCTTAACAATCTTGAAATAAATTATGCTTTATAAATAATGATGAATTCTAACTTCCGGACATTATCTAAGGCTATTTTATCATATTGGTTGCCTACGCTTCTACATAATTATCAGAATCCATCATTATGCTCAAAATCAAAGAAGAAATTACAATTTGAATTTCTTACAGTACCTCTTTTCCGAAAAAATTTCTTATGCGACTGCAGTTGGATTCCGTGGGAAGCACTATCTACATAAACATCTTAAATATAGGGACTGCTTAGTAAACTTGCCCGTCAATATTTAGACTAGTTTCCGGCAATTTGAGTGCCGAGACGTAAGCACATGCAAATATATTATATATGTGAACAATAACGACTCTAAGTAAATTTAGACAGCATTTGAACTAGTTCTGGCACTGGGTGTGCCGAGACTGGTTCGCATGTAACTTGAGGTTTATGGAATGTGAGAACTTAGGGAAAAAAGATATTTGTGGAAAAGGGGCTCCTTTTAAGAGAGGAACAGCAGGGGTGGTTCTATATACACCCCCCCTATTGCTAAGGACACCCCCCAAAAACCAAAAAAAAATACCCAAACTAACCTTTAGTGTAATTACCATATTGCCCTTGAAATTTTCTCAGTACACCTCCCCTTCCTCCTCACTGCCGCCTCCTCCCCTCCCCCTCCTCCTCACTGCCGCCTCCTCCTCCTCCTCCTCCGCCTCCCCGTCCTCCTCCTCCTCCTCCTCCTCCTCCTCCGCCTCCCCATCACCCCTCCGCCTCGTCTTCCTCCCCCCCTCCCCCCTGCGCCCGCTTCCTCCTCCTCCCCATCCCCCACCTCCCCGTCCTCCTTCCTCCTCCTCCCCATCCCCCACCTCCCCCCCCTCCTCCCCTCCACCTCCCCGTCCTCCCCCTCCACATCCCCCTCCTCCTCCTCCGCCTCCCCCCTCCTCCTCCGCCACCTCCTCTCACTCCTCTTCCCCCACCTCCCCGTCCTCCTTCCTCCTCCTCCCCATCCCCCACCTCCCCCTCCGCCTCCCCCCGCCTCCCCGTCCTCCTCCTCCGCCTCCCCCCTCCTCCTCCGCCGGCGAGGTGCTCGTTGCTCGGGAGATGGCCGGGGAGGTGCTTGAGGCGAGGTGTTTTGGAGGGGAAGAGCGGGGTGGGGGGGGTTTGGGGGGTGTAGAGAGCAATTTAGGTGAGGGGGTGGGAAGGGTGGGGGGTAATTTAGGAATTTTTAATTTTTTAGGGGTGTCCTTAGCAAATGGGGGGGTGTAGAGAGTATTTAATTTTTTTTTAATTTTTGGGGGGTGTCCTGAGCAATAGGGGGGGTGTATATAGAACCACCCGAACAGCAGGCATCCAAATCTGGAATAAGCCTCAGCATTTCATGGGCCATAGCCTTATTATAATGTTGTAGGTATGCGTTTGTCCAACATACTTCTTGTGGACTTTTGTCCAAAGGTGGCAGATTTTGGTATGGCAAAGCTCAAAGTCCGAGACTTCAGCCGGGCACGAACAACCACAGGAGGAACTTTCGGCTACCTAGCACCAGAATGGATATCGGTCTTAGCTATCACTCGGAAGGCAGATGTTTATAGCTACGGAACGGTGCTCTTTGAAGTCTTTTCGGCGAGGAGGGACAGAGGGCCAGCGAAAAATAGAAGCTTGGGTTATTTTCCTTTCTGGGCTGCCATGTACTTGAGATTCTCGCACTGTTAGAAGAGAGATTAGAGGGTGATGCTGATATCGAGGAACCGAGCAGAGCTTGTAGTGTGACTTGTTGGTGCATTCAGAGCAATGAAGTTCATAGGCCAACAATGGGGCAGGTGGTTCAAATTCTGGAATGAGTTCTGGAGGTGAACGTGTCTCCAATACCATGGCATCTCCAGCAGATTGATGATGATCAGGTTCCAGATTCAACAGAGTACTCTTCCAGATTCAACAGAGGACTCCAGAGCAGCTTATCTGAGGAATTCCCAGTCTGCAATCTTGTCAACCTAGAAGCATTCCATAATTGAGATGCAGCCACATTCTCTTTCTTGTGTACTGATGATGTTTTTTCTCTCTTTTTTTTAATAATGTAATCCATACAGACCATGCTAGTATCTCTACAAACTTTTAGGGAGTAGAGTTCTGTATCATTAAAGATGATCCTTTGTGTGCTGCTTAGTGTCACCAGAACTGGAATTTGTATATCTAGAATATTTGTATTTTTAAGAGCGGCTCCAGTTGAAAAACCGTGTGGATATCACATCAAATTGTAGTGATTTTGCTTAAGTGGTCGTGTTCCGAGATCTATAATTTGAGCAAATATAGGCCTAGAACATGATGAAATTCATGTGATGTTATACTACTGGCACTCCTCTCAGTAGCAACCAATGTATTAAATTAACTATTGTTAAAAATCAAGATAGAATGCTCGGGCAAAGAAGTTATAGCCTTTCTAAGAATATGATGGTTACCCATCTTACCACTGGGGTTTGAAACAAAGCCCTTTCGCTTAAAAGAGGTGAGCGTGAACCAGCTGAATTTCCTGCTGAAAGTTTCAAAAAAAAAAAAATTATGATTCTGCCGCTAATGGGAGAGTTGGCCTACTGTCATTGTTTTAATCTTTCCAGATTTTATTACTTCTGATTGAAGTTAGTAAAATTTAGAAATGGTGTCACGCTCCAAACTCATTACTCGGGTCGACCATGTGACACGGCCACATAATCCCTAAAGTAAAACCCTAAAGATCATGTAAGGCCTAAAAGGTACAATATTCACATAAATGCCAAAATTAATGATTAATGTAATTAAATCAAATCCAATTAAAATATACTGAATGATTACATAATTTCAAATGTCCATAAGCAAAAGACAAATTAACTTCTATCTATTTAGCAGTCAGACTCCATGTCGATCTCATATCTCGTCCTACCCAATGGTCTCTACGAATCCAGTGCCTCTGAAAAAGAAAGTAAGTGTGGTATGAGCTTTTCCAGCCCAGTAAGAATCCCAACAGCCACACACAGTAATAATAATAAATAATCAAAGTAACAAAAAGATGTCATTTCATCATTTCAAAAGCTCAATATACAACAAGTATAAATAACCAGTACATACACATAAATCCTCTTTACACATTATGTGATCCACTTTCGTATTACTCTGATCCCCAAGTTTTCAGACTTTTCACTTCTGGCTTCGAACTAACCAAGTTCATGACCCAGTCCAAGACTGCACAAATCCCATGCATAAGCTCGTGGCAGCTATCCCACGCGTAAGCCCGTGGAGGCTATCCTACGCATAAGCTCGTAGAGGATATCCCACGCGTAAGCCCGTGGAGCCGTGGAGGCTATTCCACGCATCAGCTCGTGGCAGCTATCCTACGCATAAGCTCGTAGAGGCTATCTCATGACAAGGCTAGTCCAACCCAATTTACATGTTTAATCTAATTCCAATCACATCACATAATTTTCATAATTTCTTAAAAATATATTAATTCTTCACAATTTAATTATTCAATATTTTCATAATAAACAAAATGCACACCTCATATGTATCATATCAGCTCATAAAACAAATAACCACATACTTATAAAATTAACCCATCGATAAATCAAATATATGCATAGAGGTGCTCAGATGTAGGAATTCTTACAGAGATTGTAAATTGACTTAAACACGGATCCGAATCACAACCTACGCGCTGGGGTGCTGAGTCCTCTGATCAAAATTTTCTGGCACCGCTGACTCTTCCCCTACAACATCAATTATAAATCACAAACTAAATTACTTAATATTTAAATATTCAAAACCATAATTCACATCTACTATGGGGTCCATCACCAGGTCCCCAAACATCTCAATTCCTCCAAATCTAGGGCAGTCGGGGTGGCCCGACTCCCACCCTTGTACCACCAGCCTATGTCGTCGCCAGCCCTGGCCGCAGCCCGCCGCGACGATGGTCGGTCCTGGTGAAGAGACCAAAAGAAGGGGTGGACGAGAGAGAAGGGGAGAAGACCCTTCTCTCTTCACGGATGGGAATATGTCTTCCATCCTCCACCTTTTAGTCCAAGGCAGCAGCCATGGTGGCTGCGCGTTTATCTTCCCCAACACGACACACCTCGGCCACCACTGGCCAAACCATTGCCGGCCGCCACTGTTGCAGCCGCCGGCGATGGTGGCCGGCCAAGAGAAAGAGAGAAGAAGAGATCTCCTCTTCTTCTTCTTCCTCCCAAGAATCGGCAAAGGGTCCCCCCCTCCTCCATCATCAGTCGAAGACCACCCTTCCCCTCCTCCAATCATCAACCAAAGACCATCATAACAGTGGCTCGGCCCCCACCCGACGGCAACCCAAGTAGCCCCTCGACCACCGTCGTCGCCGCCGGTGGCCAACCGACGCGAGAGGGAGAGAAGAAGAAGATGGAACCACGAGGGGAAGTCCTCGGTCCACCAATCCCCATCCCCATCAAAACCCTAGAAATCCATCTCCGATCTCCACACAAACCCGATCCACCCCATCTGCCATGAATCCCGGCCAACCCGGCGGCCGGCGGCGGCAAAATCCGAAAGAGAGGAGCGGAAACAGGGGTACCCTGTTTCGGACCCTTCTCTGACGATCTCACCGGCAAAATCCCCACCAACAAGGCCCTAACCCTAGCAAATGCAGCGCAAAGGAAATGTGCCCCGCTTACCTCCGTTCGTTGGGTGTTCCGGCGACCTTTCCGGCGAGGAATCGGTGGAGAAAATCCATGAGCAACCCGAATTAACGCGCACGGCTCCAAGCTCTCTTCACCCGATTTGTGGGCATCTTCATCGAAGGAAGGGGCTTTAGGGCTTCCTCCGCGGCCGGCCGGATCTCGGTGCTCGGTCTCGTTTGGCGATCCCCTCTAACTCTGCCCCCCCTCTTCCCGTTTCTTCTCCCATGATCGTGCCTAGGGCACGATCGTAAATAGTGGATGGGCCTGGTCTTTTCGGGCCGGCCCGTCCATCCCTCTTTTTTTTTTCTGGGTTCTCACATTCTCCCCTCCTAAAAAAAAATTCGTCCGCGAAATTAACGTACCTGGAATACCAAAGAGTTGAGGGTGTTTGGCTTTTATTTCTTCCCCGAGCTCCCAAGTGGCCTCTCTTTCTGAGTGATTGCTCCATTGCACCTTTACATAAGGAATGGTCCGACGTCGCAATACTTGATCCTTTCTATCCACAATCCGTACCGGGTACTCTTCATAAGTCAGATCCTCATGCAGACTTATAGGCTCAAAATCTACCACATGGTTTGGGTCCGAAATATATTTTTTCAGCATTGCAACATGGAATACATTATGTACGCCTGATAAAGCTGGTGGTAGAGCCAAACGGTATGCCACTTCTCCAACTCTATCCAGGATCTCAAACGGACCAACATACCTAGGGCTCAATTTGCCATGAACCCCGAACCTCATCACACCTTTAGTAGGAGATACTTTCAAGAAAACATGATCACTAACCTGAAACTCCAGTTCTCTTCTCCTATTGTCAGCATAACTCTTTTGTCTGCTCTGAGCTAAATGGAGCCATTCTCTGATCACCTGTATCATATCCACAGTTTGCTGTACTATCTCTGGACCCAATAATTTTCTTTCTCCCACATCATCCCAACAAATTGGAGATCGGCATTTCCTGACATACAATGCCTCAAAAGGAACCATCTGAATACTGGCCTGATAACTATTGTTGTAAGCAAACTCAACCAGCGACAAATGACTATCCCAAGCACCACCCAAATCCATGACACAAGCTCTTAACATATCCTCCAAGATCTGAATAGTGCGCTCCGACTGTACATCAGTTTGTGGATGAAAAGCTGTACTGAAGACCAGCTTGTACCAAGGGCTTTATGAAGGCTCTTCTTGTTAGAAGTATGCCCTACAAGCCAACGTGGCTGACGCATATTTGTAATCTGGGGCATAAATTTGTAATTTGACACTTATTAATAAATAAGATTGGGCAATTTATTTTTCATTCATGTTTGTATGTGTCCATGAATCGTCCAAGAAATTACTAGATGATGATACATAATTTCAAGAAGTTGAAAATTTGAGGCATGTGTCATTAGGGATTAATTTCTAAATGGTCCTGATCGATGGTTCCATCACGAGGGACGGTGATCGATCCACTGAGATTAGTGCACAGATCACTTAGTCAGATGGACGAGTCTCGAGTCCACGGTGTAGAGACACAGGAGTGATTATGCAAGTACTTGTTAGAAAATAAGGTACTGAGCGTGACCAAAGATAGTAGCCACATGGATGTTTATCCACTCGTCAGTGACTACTTATGCTGCAGTTGTATGACTGGTCCTTTGACCTGCGATGCCTCAGCTATTCACTGTGAGGTTGCTATAGTTTGACGAGCATGTGAACTTGGGCCCTAGTCATTCGGGTCCTTGTAGTGCGAATTGGCTGCAGTAGGTTCATTTTGGAATAGGGTTGCATCTAGATGGGATCTATCGACCTTGATAGATTAGGAGTGATCCTATGTAATTTATGAGACTGAGTTCGATAAATTCCTAGCCAGGTATTTTGGAAAAAGAGTTTTCCATATCTCGAACTGGAAGTCGTATAAATTTGACATATGACAGACGATGGGGTTTGACGAGATATCCATAACCTCCGTCACGTCAGGATCCATGATAGAGGGACTGTATCATACGCTAACTGCACCTAGAGGTTCAGACATTCCATTCTGCTGGGTTGCCACCACATACTGCTAGGTGTCACTAGTGGATTGTGAGACTCGAAGGCATTCACTTGGTGATCAGTGAATCCTAAGAGTAGAACTGAAATCGTTTCAGTCCACTGAAAGGAGTTTCAGTGATATTGAGATAGAGATCTCAATATTTCTCACTAGCAGTCAGAATAGAATCTACGGGGTCACACACATAGAGGATTTAATTAGTCAGACTATCATAATTGTGATTTGAAATCATAATAGAAATCAATCATCAATATGATTGGTGATTGAATTAACCCACTAAGTATTAGTGAGTTAATGAAAGAAGAATTAAGTGGAATTGATTGCAATTGGATTGCAATTGGGCTGATTTAATGAGCCAAATCAAATTGGGTTCGACCCAAATTAATTTGGGTTCATGATTGGGTCAATTTGATTAAACCAAGGTTTGTGCGGATTTTAAAGACCACATGTCGTTGTAGGATGAATATGACTTAAATCATGTTCACACTATGCGAACTTTAAAGTCCACATGGCGTCGTAGGATGTATGCTTCCAAATCAATTAATTCTCCTAATGAGATTAGGAATCCTAATGTGATTAGAAAATTAATCAATTGATTAAATAGACATATGTCATGCATCTATGAGCACAAGGATTGAACACTTGGCATTAATCCAAGGATGGGTTATAGTTTCATACTCCTAATAAGATTAGGAGGAGCTCTAAACCCAATCTATAAAAGGATAGCAAGGGAGAAGTTATGAATTAATCATCTCCTCTTCCTCTCCACGCTTCCTCTTCTTTCTTCCTCCTTTTTCACGGCAGCAAGGGGTCTTCATCCTCCTCTTCCTCCACGGTAGCAAGGCAAGAAGATCCACGTGCAAGGTTTCTCCTTCCTCTTCCTCCATCGCGAGCAAGGTTGAAGAAGAAAGGGTTCTTTAAGGAGGTATGTTGCAGATTTTTATCTTCTAATCTATATGATAGTCATGAGAGGTCTTTGCAAGGAGCTAGCACTCCGGTAAGACCCTATCTCAGATGATTAGATCCTCGTGTGGATACCTGTAGAGGCCGGACAATTGTGTGTCTCAAACAGGAACCTAGATAGATCATCAGGCTACGATGTTCTTCACCTGCAGAATTTTTGAAGATGAGATCTTCAAATTAATTTCTTCTGATTTTAGTTTCAGTTTTATGAATCTTAATCAACCTTCCTCAGATCCTAATCTCTCATCCCTAATGAATTCAAAGAACTTCTGGATTTGGATCCAGAAAAATTTTTGAATTCTACGATCTGAGGCGTGTTCATGCGATGAACGACGTCCCGTTCGAATTCCGCTACGAATGTCGCATCGAATGGGGCGTAACTCAGAAGTGGTATCAGAGCCAGGTTCTAGGGAGCATGATTAGGACCTAAGGATTGATTACCATATTTTTAATCTAATTTTTAAAGGAATTATGCTTGCTAGATTTTCTGCGTGCTGAAATTTTCAGCATGCAGATTTTTATTTGCTATGATCCTGCAAATTATTTTAGAATTGCAATTAGATTACAATGTTTTAAATCAAGTAATGCATGATCTGAAATCCAGAGAATAGCATAATAGGTTTAAAATTTCAGATCTGAAAATATACATGAGATGCATATGGTAATCATAATGTTCATACTTGTTTAAGGTTATGTTTAAAATAATGTATGCATGAGATGTATGTATTAGTTAAACAAAAATTTATTTGCATGAGATGTAAATAAAATCCTTAAACAACAGGACATTTACATAAGATGTAAACTGAAACAATTATGTCATTTACATAAGATGTAATCACATAATATATGAAAGGGTTTCATAATTACATAGGATGTAAACCTGAACCAATGTGACATTTACATAAGATGTAAATCGAATGACATATGGTATGGGGTAGATGGTTACATTAGATGTAAATCCCAAGAGACCTAAAACCTCCCTAAATCAATCGAGAGTGAACGATACATTGAGCTAGCCATATTTGATTAATTGATCTAATTGGTGTCTAGGCAAGCTCAAAGGTGGTTACTTAATTAGGACCTTACTCTCTTAGTAAGGGGAGCCTCCCACCTGCTTACCTGGCCAATTGGTCAATTACCTCCTATGGAAAGTTCAAAGTTGGAATCACTAAGATCTGATTACCCAATATTAAGTCGATTGGTCTTCCACCATAGTAGAGTTGCTAAGATCTTTCCGGCGTTGATTAGTCTCGGCTGGATGCAGTGAGCTAGTTGCATCGGAGGATTGGACATCTCTATTAACATGAGATGTTGTGGGGTAAAGGTGGGGTTGGGCTCCAATAACTGTTAGGTGAGGACCCAATCACAGCTTTATTTTCGCGGAATATACGGTGGGTCTGACTTAACCAAGGAACTGGTCCAATAACTGTTAGGTGAGGTCCTTATGACTTGGAGACTATGTTAGCTCAATATGCTTACGAAGCATTGTACAAGAGTTGTACACTCATCATCTATGTGTCTCCAATAACTGTTAGGTGAGATGACATGTAGATTGGTGGGACTGCAGCACCCCACTCGAAATCCTAAGTCGCAGGTTTCCGTATCTTTGCTAGGGAAGTGTGAGAGATTCGAGAAATTGTGGAAGGATTTGATCCAATTTTGTTTTAAAAGTCTCTAAAATAAATTAATATCAAATACAAATTTCTAATTAGAATCTTTACTCTCTGCAGATGTCAATGGCTTCCAATCTGATAGTTCGAATTCTAGATAACAATAGGTTGACCGGACCAAACTATAAAGATTGGCTCCGCAACTTGAAGATTGTCTTGAGTTGCGAAAAGATAGCTTATGTTCTTGACCATGAACTTCCGGTGTTACCAACCCGTGCAACCAATGAGCAGCGTGAGACGCATGCAAAATGGTTGGATGACGACAATAAGGTTAGGTGCTACATTTTAGCATCCATGTCCAACGAATTGCAATGCCAGCATGAGAGCATGAAGACTGCTAAGGACATACTTGATCACCTACAAGAGTTGTATGGTGAACAGAGTCGCGCAGCAAGGTTTGAAGTGTCCAAGCGGCTCTTCAAAGCTAAGATGCATGATGGGCAATCTGTCCATGAACATGGTTTGACCATGATCAAGGATCTTGAGGAGCTTGAGAAGCTTGGCATGACCATGCACAAGGATTTGCAAACGGATTTGATCCTACAATCGTTGCCATCTTCATATGGGCAGTTTATTGCAAACTACCATATGAATAAAATTGAATGCACCAAACTTGAATTATTGAATATGTTGGTGATAACTGAGGGAGCCTTGAAAGGTTCAAGGGGCACAGTTCTCGCTGCTGAGCAAGCTTCTACTTTCAAGAGAAAGTCTACTGGAAAGAAGAAGAAGCCTGCGAAGAAGCAGAAGACCAAAAAAAAGCCGAAGAAGGAAGTTCCTAAGAAGAAGGCCGAACCCAAAGGAAAATGTTTCCATGGAATGAAGACGGCCATTGGAAGAGGAACTGTCCTATCTACATGGGAAACATAAAGAACAAGAAGGGTGACACGCCTTCTGAAGGTATATCTAATATGCTCATTATTGAAACTAATCTAATAGTTTCTTCTATTTCCAGTTGGGTTATAGACTCTGGTTCTAGTGTTCACTTGTGTACTATCATGCAGGGTCTAAAGGAAAGTAGAAGGCTTACGGAAGGTGCGGTAACCCTAAGGGTTGGCAATGGAGCAAGAGTTGCTGCTGTTGCTGTGGGCATATTCTCTTTGCATTTACCGTCAGGATTTAGTTTGATGCTTAGATATTATTATTTTGTACCTAGTGCTAGCAGAAATCTGATTTCTGTATCTTGTCTAGCACAGGAACATTATGAATTCAATTTCAATAAAGACTACGTTTCTATTTATTTACGAAATAAACTGTTTGGACGTGGTTTTATGATTGACGGTCTCTATCACTTATATATGGATGTATCTGTGAACGTATCTGAGCATACAGTGAGTACCATAGGATCAAAAAGATCTAGAGATGAGATAAATCAAAAGTATTTATGGCACCTCAGACTTGATCATATAGGAGAAGACAGACTTAATAAATTGGAGAAATATGGGCTTTTAAGTTCATTGATTTCTGAGTTATATCTGATTTGTGAATCCTGCCTTCAAGAAAAAATGGCCAAATTACCCTTTGTAGGACACGGAGAGAGGTCCACTGAAATACTTGCCCTAGTACACACTGATGTGTGTGGCCCATTCGATGTGCAGGCTAGGGGTCAATTTTTCTACTTTATTATTTTTACCGATGATTTCTCACGGTATGGTTATGTCTATCTTATGAGACATAAATCTGAAGCATTTGAAAGGTTCAAAGAATTCAGATTTGAAGTAGAAAAACAGATAGGGAAACTCATTAAGGTTCTTCAATCAGATCGAGGAGGAGAATACCTTAGTAGAGAGTTTCGCGATTATCTCAAACAAAATGGTATAGTTTCACAATGGACACCTCCTGGAGCATCTCAACTCAACGGAGCATCAGAAAGGAGGAATCGAACCCTATTGAATATGGTCAGGTCCATGATGAGTTTCACTGACTTACCCTTATTCTTGTGGGGAGATGCCCTACTTACAGCTATCTATATATTGAATAGAGTTTTCTCTAAGTCCGTTCCTACCACACCGTATAAGATATGGCATGGTAAGAAACCAAGTCTTGGTTATCTCAAGATTTGGGGATGTCCAGCCCAAGTCAAGCGACAACAGGCGGACAAGTTAGAGTTTAGGACAATTGGTGCTCGTTTCATTGGATATCCTAAAGAGTTGTTAGGATACAATTTTTACATCCCAGAAGATCACAAAGTGTTTGTGAGCCGACATGCCATCTTGTTGGAAAAACAGTATATCCTTGATAGAGGCAGTGGGAGAAAAATTGAGCTCAAAGAAAAAGTCTCTGAAGAGCAACGAGCAATTGAGCCTAGTGAACCTATTCACATTGAGCCAATACATGAAGAACCTCGTCCACTTCGTAGATCCAGTAGGATCTCCCATCCTCCTGAAAGATACATAGGTATGCTTACAGAGGAAATAGAGGAAGAGTTCCTCATGGGAGAAAGAGATCATAGTAATGATCCCAAGACCTATAACGAAGCGATGTTAGACATTGACTCCGAAAAATGGATTGATGCGATGAAGTCAGAAATAGACTCCATGCATTCCAACCAAGTATGGACCTTAGTAAATCCGCCTGAAGGTATAGTACCTATTGGGTGTAAATGGATCTACAAAAGAAAAATAGGTTTGGATGGCAAGATAGAGACCTATAAGGTAAGGTTGGTGGCAAAAGGTTATAGTCAGCGCGAAGGCATTGACTATCAAAATACTTTTTCACCGGTAGCCATGCTGAAGTCCATTCAAATGTTGCTTGCCATTTCAGCTTATCATGATTATGAGATATGGCAGATGGATGTGAAAACTGCTTTTCTTAATGGATATCTTGAAGAAGATATCTATATGGAACAGCCTCAGGGTTTCACTTCCAGTGATGGTGATCACAAGGTCTGCAAGCTGCAAAGATCCATTTATGGACTAAAGCAGGCATCTCGGAGTTGGAACACTCGTTTCGATGATGTGATCAAATCGTTTGATTTCATCAAGAACGAAGAGGAACCATGTGTGTACAAAAAGGTCAGTGGAAGGGCTACAATATTCCTCGTATTGTACGTGGATGATATACTCCTAATTGGGAATGATATTCCCATGCTCACATCGGTCAAGTTATGGCTGTCTAAGAAGTTCTTCATGAAAGATCTAGGTGAAGCATCTTATATTTTGGGGATTAAGGTCTATAGAGATAGATCTAAGAGGATGCTTGGCCTATCACAGAAAATGTACATAGAGGAAGTGCTGAAGAGGTTCAGCATGGAAAACTCTAAGAGGGGATTGTTACCCCTAAGGCATGGGATAAATCTCTCCAAAAAGATGTGCCCCAAAACATCTGAAGAGATTCAGCGCATGAGTAGGATCCCTTATGCATCGGCAATAGGGAGCCTCATGTATGCCATGCTATGTACTCGACCTGATATAGCACATGTTGTGAGTGTCACGAGCAGATATCAGTCAAATCTAGGCGAGGAGCACTGGATAGCTGTGAAAAATATCCTTAAGTACTTGAGAAGGACTAAGGATCTATTTTTGGTCTTTGGGAGAGGCACAGAGTTAAAG
This sequence comes from Phoenix dactylifera, assembly GCF_009389715.1. Classification (NCBI taxonomy): domain Eukaryota; kingdom Viridiplantae; phylum Streptophyta; class Magnoliopsida; order Arecales; family Arecaceae; genus Phoenix; species Phoenix dactylifera. The sequence continues at coordinate 90,885 of NW_024068641.1, forward strand.
GTAGAAGGATATACTGATTCAGACTTCATGACTAACCCTGATGATAGAACCCATCCTATTACCCATTAAATCTTGATATTAAATTAACACACCCTAGCAACAGGACGTTTCTCAACATTATTCGTTCAAATTACTTTAGGATCAGAATAATTGAACTACTTGATTGCAATCTAATTTCTTAAATTGAATAATCTTAATCCTTAATTCTGAATAACCAAAGTAAAAAATCAGCAATATTTAAACTTTAAGTTATTCTTGCGAAGACTTGCTGATCTCTGAAATCATAATAGATTGCATTAGTAGGTTGTCCTGCATCAAATCTAATCCTGCATCATACTTATAAGGGTTTCATTAGTGACACTGCATTTCACATCATCACCTAGTGTCATCATTGCAAGCCAACATGTAGTGATATGGAGCACTATCTCAATCAACCTAAAACCCCTGTAGATACCATGAATTCCGACATTTTGAGGTCTCTCCTAGAACAGATCGTTGCCATGCGGGCTGGATACAAGGAATTCAAATAAGAGATCCATGAGCTCATTCAAAATTCTAGGACCCCTACGCCGCCAACCCCTATTGCAGCCCAACCTAAAATCGGTTTGGTTGCACCGCCTGTAATCCTTCTCCATTTTCTTGGGCACCAAACCCAATGCTTAAGGTGTTAACAATTCGACCACATAGCATCCCAATGTTCCATTAGAACCTACCTGATTACTGAACCAGAAGTTAGGAGCCAAGAGGTCGAATATGTCGAAGAAGTCTATGAACCAAATATAGAAGACTATGAAAAAGACTTTGAAGACGAACCTACAGAATTAGACTTTGTCCAAAATGATTCCTAAAGGAAGACTATTGATCTAAGTACAACCAAGCCATTTCACATCACTACTATCGAAGAGGTAGTGACAGATATTGAGAGCCAGTCACCTGAATTGGCACTTGTAGCTAAAGATACCCATGTGGCGTCCAATCTTGAACATTCCTCTATAGTAGTTTTTCTTCTAGGAGAGTTTCATGATGTAGTCCCTGATGATCTTTCGGATGCACTTTCTCCAATGCGTGATATCCAACATGCAATTGATCTAGTTCCCAGAGCATCTCTGCCCAACCTTCCACATCATAGGCTCAGACCGAATGCATATGCGAGGACCTAAAATTTAATGTTACCGACAGTTGAGTTTGCATGTAATAGTTCGGTTAACAAGTCCATAGGTATGAGTCCATTCGAAGTGGTGCATGATTACAAACCTAGGCAACCCATAGACCTGTTTTTCATGTCTCATCAGTATAGAGTCTTTGAGTCTGCACAATCAATTGCATCACATCCACATTCATTGCATCAAGAAATCAGCAATTGTAGTCACTTTAATAACTTAAAATATAAATCCCTTACTGGTTTATACAGACGTTATAAAGAGTTAAGTGAAAAAGATTACGTCATGATAAGAATTAGGCTTGAACGATTTTCTTCAGATACGTTTAAGAAATTGCAAACTTGTAGTGCGGAACCGTTCAAAATCTTAAAGAAAATCAGTTCGAATGCATATGTTATGGATCTTCCTGATGACTATGGGATTAGTGTGACATTTAATATTGAAGATTTAGTCCCATACAAAAAGATAATATTCATGCCTTCTGAACTCTTTAATGATATACCTGCCCATGTTGGACACCCTGACCTATTACCTATTGTTGAGCCACCACCTCCCAAATTTCATGCACGCAGAGAACAAATAGAACATATATTGGATGAGCAGGTTATTTCAACCAGGAACGGTGGTTACCAACGTTACCTTGTTCGGTGGAAAGGTCGACCAAAGTCTGATGTGATGTGGATTTTCAGAGCACAGTTGCAGCGCCTTGACCCCGATCTTTTGGAGAAGTACGACAGCCGGCCAGACCTGTACTCGATGGGGTCGAGTTTTTCTCATCCGAAAGGAGTTGATGGGGTCATCAGAACCCTTCATCCAAATGATTTTGAGCCCCCGGATTGAGTCAGACCTGTTTATTTGCATATTTATTTTATTTTTATTTCTGGGCTTGTTTGCATTTTAGGGCTTATTTGTGTAATTTGTGGGCTTATTAGGAGTTATTTTTGTGTAAGGGGGTTTTATGTTAATTGTGTTTATTTGGCCCTATATATAGGGGACTATGTTCATGATTAGGATTTTTAATGGATGATTAAGAACTTTCTTTTTCCCACATCTTATTCTTCTTCTTCTTCCTCCTCCTCTCCTTCTCTTCTTCCTGCGTCCTTAGAACCTCTTCTTCCTTCTCCCTCTCTTGTTCTTCCTTCTTCTCCTCTTTCCCCGCACTTGTGCTGCATCATATCAGCTGCTTTGGAGAGATGGGAATTGAAGGAGAAATGTATAAGGAAAACCAGTGTCAGGAAACATGACTTGCTCCAGTGATCCATGTTTTGATAGAAACAATAGGCTGAAAGGAAGAAGAAATGATGTATTGAGAGAGAGATGATAGAACAAAATAGTTAATAGGAAGGTATCAGCTTCTCTAGATAGATGGCTTCTGAAGGAGAAGAAAGGCTAGAAAAGGTTATTCCATCTTCCCTGGAGGAAGAAGAAAAAAATAGCACAATAGATGAAGAATAAGGGAGGATCTTTCTTCCATTCATCCTTTTCTGACCAAAACTCGCACCAAAGGCATACGGGCTCTTCCCGTCTCGGGATCAGCAGGGCCAGATGTTAGGGTATGGAGCACCACTTGTACGGCCAGCGTCAGGGTTGGTGATGTTTCTCGGGCTATTCAGCAGGAGTCGGAGCTGGGTAGGGACTGTGGTTGGGTATGGAGGGTTGGGCTACACCAGAGGGTTGCATTATTCCTCTGGAAGGTAGCCTAGGACCGGCTGCCGACGAGCTTGGCGCTGAGCCGACGGGGAGTTAGCATTCCTCCTTTATGCCAGTATTGTGAGGTAGATGAGTCGTTGGACCACGCACTATTCCAGTGTGTTTGGGGGAGGAGGGCTTGGAGACTGTCTGGGATTTCAGAGGTAGCGTGGAGCCGGAGGGATTATTTTCTGGAGGAGGTCCGAAGTTGGTCCGGCTCCCACTAGATACGTTCTATGGCTATTAGGGTGTCCTGCATAGCTTACCAGGTATGGATGGCCAGGAACGCCCGAGTTTTTGGTGAGCCTAGCTTGTCCCCATGATTCGTGGTGGAGCGGGCGCGGGCACAGGTAGCAGAGATCCTTCATGCAGGTCTGGATCATAGACCTTTGACAGCTAGGGACACCTGGGGCCCTCATGCTGCTTCGGCAGCCCATCACACGGTGTTTTTCACCTGGGAGCCCCCACCCCCTAGCTTCCTCAAGGTCAATTTTGATGGCTCGATCCTGGACAGAGGCAGGAGGGGAGGAGCAGGGTTTGTTATCAGGGGTCCGAGCTCCGGCATGGTGGCAGCAGGGGGTTGTCAGATCTTTGACACCTCGGTCCCAGGGGCAGAGCTACGGGCGGCTTGGATGGGATTACGGTATGCACGACATGTACTTCAGGCGAGCTCCATCCTCCTGGAGGGTGACTCGGCCACGGTGATCAGCTGGGTTCGAAGGGGCTCTCTCAGAGATAGAGGGGTCCATCCTTTGCTCCGTGATATATGGTTGATGGTGAGGGAGGGATTTATTTTTCAGGCTATGCATACATATCGTGAGGCAAACGGGGCGGCTGACTGGGTGGCGGCGTATGTTGCGAGCCACTCAGGAAGCACCCTATGGGTTGGTGGGGATGACTTGCCCGGTGCTTTTCGGGGTTTTTTGTTTGCAGATTCTGCTGGGTGTATTCGTACCCGTGTAGTATGAAATGCCCGTTTTAGCAAAAAAAAAAAAAAAAGGCACCAAAATGATGGAATAGAAAAGAAAACAACACTACTAGACAATAGATATGAAGCAGAAAATTAGAAGTAGCCGTTTTCTTGAAGACCATGCGACGTTGAACATGGTTACCATTCAACAACGCACGGCTCTCTTTTCTTCTCCTAAAATTAGATATCGTCCTTTTGACTCTACTTACCTTAAGAATATATTTTTTCATAAGTATTGAACTTTCAAACCCCAAAGGTCCACGGTCAAACCATCAAAGTCTATGGAAAGGACGGCCCAGATCAAGAAGCTCATGCATCAAAATCTATCAATTTGGATACGCATTAGTAAAGACTTTGCCTCGTGATCTAAATTATTATTGCTAATCTATAATTTTGATTGATCAATGAGGCCTCAAGTTTTTTGACTTGACGGGCTTTTATTTGCTCAATTAACAAACTTGGAGGAAGTAGTTCGCTTTCTCCATTTTCTTCAAAAAAAAAAAAAAAAGGAGAAAGAAAAGCCTTGAGGGACTTTTAAATAGCTTTCTTAGGAGAGAGGACCTGTAGGATTAACTCAGAATAATATCCTAATCACAGTTCTGATGCTATAGTCTAGATTATAATTAATTGCTCGACAACAATGCAATGCGCGCACGCGCATACGCAAACAAAAAAAAAAAAAAAAAAATCAAAGTTTTTGCTGCTTGTCCTGATCCTAGACTTACCAAGAAACCCCAATGAGCAGAAACAAAGCAAAATTTCTAAAACATAAAAAATTGTTCCATAACATGGGATTATTATATTTTCTCGGAGAAAAAGGCAATAGTATACCTGAGTCCCTGTTCCCTGAAATCCTTTCAAAGCTTCTCTTATGATGGATCACCGGAACGTTATATCATTTTTTTTCTCAAAAAAAAATCAATAAAATATCTGAAAAATAATAATGTTCGGCAAGTCTGAAAAATTTACTTTGTTAGGCGGGGACTAGTTAAAAATTTAGAAAATATCATGTATACCCCTATTGCAGCTATGGATTACATACAACTCCTCGCCTTGTGTTTGAGCTAGTCCCGACCACTGGAGAGCCGGAGCTCGCTAAAACTCAACATAAGGGAGAGTCTGGCTGGAACTGTGTGCACCCTACCAGGACTCTCTTCCTTCTTTGTGGAAAAAGGGACATTAAAAACAAAAATTATATCTATTTGAATAGAGTTGATCACGGCCGGGCTTGGGTATAGAAAATATCAACTTTTAAACAAGCCTAGCCTGAAGCCTAACTAAAAATGAATATAGTTTAGATCCGAGGTCTGATCCATCATCAGTTTTATGTTTGAATAATTATATTCTAGACTAGTTGCAAAAAGATAAAATATATGTGTGTGTGTTTGTGCATGCGTGCGCGTGCAGGTTATTTGGCTTTCTTAGTCATATATAAATACCTAAAATCTTCCTGCCAAATAACTAATGTGAGACTAAAAACACGTTTGTAGTGGTCCTCACACATTATCTTATTTTTCAGATTCACTATAACAACAGAAACTCTTTAACTACCTTAAATGCATCACGACCTATAATATGCTGGGAAAGGAGGATTGCACTATTATACGATAAATCTATGCATAATATTTGATCCATATAGATGAATGTATTGATGAATTGCAGTTAATGTGATTGGTTCATGTTGCTGGAAATTGGACCCGGGGGCCGTCGTGAAGCCGGGGAAGGAGGAGCTCCGCTGCTGCAGGAGGTGGACGGCGGTGCGCCGGCTTGCTGCGTCCTCCGCCGCGGAGGGTGTGCGAGTCCTGCAAGGAAAACCGGTGGCCGGGCTCCCCGGCGCCGGCCCTCCGATGCCTAAGTCAGAGGGGGCAAGTATGTGGAGAGAGCGGGGGGGGGGGGGGGGGAGAAAGTGTATGGAGAAGACACAGTATTTTATCAGATCAAGAAGACAAAGAGAATGATGTCATCTATTGTGTCTGTGCTTCCCGGAGGGTTCAGTCTCGGGGATCTGTTTCCGTTTTTGTTGTCGTCCCTCTCCCTTGGTTCTCCCAGGTTCCCTTTTATAGGAGGGGATTACGTTACCTGGGAGGTAACCGGGGGATTTGTCCCTGTCTGTAATAATTGGGCACGATTTGGCCCATTTATGGCGTAGTGGAGAACGGGGCCGAATCAGACCGGAACCAGGGAGTTGTCACGGTCGATCGGACCTGTTGGAGTGGTTGAACCGCCGGCCGTAGCGGGCCTAGGGTCTGTGGATGGTGAGTGCATTTATTACCGAATGAACCGGCGGTCAGGTAGATCCATGCGCTCTGATGGTTCAGCGATTCGGAGATCGTCTTGGGCCGTGTTCATTAAATGCCTGAGTGCACCGGAGACTTGAGGGAGTCTCATACATTAATGGCAGGTCGTGCCGAACGCCTGCGGAGATCTTATGCCTTAATGGCTTGGAGATAGTGGCAGGTCACAAGCTGTAGGAGTTGTCAAGTCCCTTGGACTTTAGGCGGAGGTTGAACATTTGGTTAAGGCATCGGCTCGGCAAGGGTGCCGAGCCGAGCTGGTCGCCCAATGGGGCGCCCTGTGGCGGGGCTGTTTTGAGTACTCCTGGTCGGCGCCCTTTAGGCGAGCACCTTCTAGCAGAGCGCCTCGACGCTGTCTTTTTGCGCGGACAGCTTATTTTGGTTGGGCACCTCTTGGCGCGCACTCTGGTCGGCGCCCTCTAGTCGAGCGCCTTCCTGGTCGGCATCCTTTGGCCGAGCAGCTTTCTGGTCGGCGCTCTTCGGCCGAGCAGCTTTCCGGTCGGCGCTCTTCGGCCGAGCGCCTCCGTGAATGTATGACTTGGGGTTTTTCCCCCAACACTACCCCCGACTTCCGAGTTCCAGTTGGCTACCAGCTGGGGCGCGGGAAGTAGCTTTAATTGGGTCATTACGAATTCTGAAAATTTCGATTTGCTGCGCGTTTTGAGTTATCGAACGCTTCGAGGTGCCTTTAATAGGCGGCGTCTCTTCTTTCCCGAAAAGCCTCATTATTGGGACACCTTTTGCGAAGCGTCCTCGCGTCGTGGGCTCATGATGGGGCCGCACGATCTTCGATTGCGGACGCCTTTCCGCACGATCCGATGGGGCGCTTCGACGTTCGAAGCGCTAGCCCTAATTAAATGCGTCGTTCTGTCTTTTAGACCGACACGTGTTATCATCTAACCAGGATGCAGCGCCTTCTTCGCTGATCCGGGCCATTGGGGAGGTCTATATAAACTCTCCCCCGGCCCCCTGTTCTCTTTCTATTGCTTTCTGCTTCCAGCTTCCTATTCTCCCAGTCTTCCTCAGACCGAAGTCCCTTCTCTCCGGCATCTTTCCCAGGTCCCCCTTCTTTTTGATTTCCCTCTCTTGCAATGGGTTCTTTGCCTAGTGAAGTAGTGTCCACCATGAGTGTCCTGGAGGTCGAGATGGCCGAAGAGTGGTTTTTCCCTCTTCGCGGGTTCCGTTTGGAACCCGCCAGGCGAAGGGATCGGGTAACCGATCCTCCGGTAGGCCGGATCGGAGTGCACTCGGAGTCACTCTGGGCCGGCCTCCGATTTTCTCTCCACAGCTTTGTGAATGAGTTGCTAGCGGTGTGCCAGTTGGTTCCGGCGCAACTCACTCCAAACGCTTGGAGGACAGTGATGGGTTTCCTGTCACTATGTTTACTGCAGGGGATTCCTACCTCTATCAACGTCTTCCGGCGACTTTTTATTTTTAAGTCGAACCCGGGAGACGGGGAGTGGCTCTACATCGCCCTCCAGGCGGGTCGGCCACTTTTTCATGGTGCCCCCTCATCCATTCATGGTTGGAAGGAGAAATTCTTCTTCCTGGGCTCTGAACGGTCCTGGGGGTTTGACCCCAGGTGGAGGCCGGCCCAGCTTAAATCCATCAATAGGCTCCCCCAGCTTTCTCCGCGTGAGCAGGAGATCTTCGATACCATCCGCAGCCTTGGGGACAGGATTTTGCTGAACGGCCTCATCAGCGAGGACGCCCTGGTGAACGTGGGCCTGAGCTCGGCACGTCCTCAGGGTAAGGATAGTTACAGCAACTTTTATTTTCTTATTGTTCTAATGTTCTAATTTTGTTTATCTTTGCAGACATCGCAAAAATGGTGACCAAGAGCGAAGTCCTTTACGCCCGCTTCCAGAAGAGGGCAGCCGAGCTCTCGGGGGAGCCTGCGGAGCCGAGAAAGAAGCAGAAGGTCTCGGCAACCTCGACTCCCTCGGCGGCAGTGGTGACCGAGGCGGGTCCTTCCCGCCCTGCGCATCCCGAGGCGGGGCCTTCTCGCCCCGCCAACTCCGAGGCGGGGCCTTCTCAGCCCGCGCGCCCTGAGGCTGATCGGAGAGAGGGCGCGGGCTCCGGGGGCTCGGGCTCCAGAGCCCCGATGGCGCCCCCATGCCCGGCGCCCTTGATGCAGGTCCCTGGTCGGCAGGACGCTCCAGTTGCCGACCAGGGGAGAAGTTCAGCGGGTTCCGTGCTTGCACGCCTCGCTATAGTTGTGCGGCGGTTAGATCGGCCGCTCGCCCGATCCCAGCCCCTTAGCTCCCAGCCGGGGAGCAGTCAAGGAGCCTCGGGGTCGGCTCCACCTAGGCCAGATGGCGCTGGCCTCCCGGGCCCTTTGAGCTCGGAAGAACGGGTGCCCTTCGCACCCACCTGGTCGGTGTTCGAGGGCGATTCGGCCCTTGAAAACCCGCAAGTGGCGCGCGAGGTTTTTCGGCTCGCGCTGCTCCCGGCCGACTGGGCCATGATGCAGTCCATGAGCTACAACGCTTTCATGGACGCTACACGCTGCAACTCCGTCCGGGTAAGTAAAATTTTTCGCCTATGTAATCTGTATAGTTTTTCTACTAGCGGCGCCTTATGTTCTCCTTTTCGTCTCTTTTACAGTATTTGCATGAGACGGAGATACTGATGCACCTGGTTCAAGAATACCGGGAGAAAGCCCGGAGGTGCCAGCGCAGCTATGAGGAGGCCCAGAAAAGGTACATGGCCGCCGAGGCGAAGTACCAAGCCTCCGAGGAGAAGTACCAGGCCTCTGAGGCCGAACAACGGGTGCTCCAAGAGAAGGTCGGAGCATCCGATGGAAGGATTCGAGCTCTAGCCGCCGAGCTCGATGAAGAGAAGGGCGCGCACGCATTGGCGAGGTCCGAGCTGCGCGCCGCGGAGGCTCGATTGGCCAAGGCCGAGCAGGCGTTGGCCTCCCGCGAGCAGGAGGTGGGGAATGCCCGCCTCCGACACTCGGAGCTCGAGCAGGAGCTAAGGGGCCTCGAGCGGAGAGCCGCTTACCACGAGGCCCGGGAGATAGAGGCCCGGGAGAACGCCCAAAACGCAGTGAAGCTCTTCCGCGAGTCGGAGGAGTTTCACGAACTCATGGCTGAGGAGGGCGTGAACGGGCTGATCCAAGGCTTCCGGGATTTCCGCAACCAGTTGCGGCGGCTTCTCTCGGATTTTGACGTTAACCTGCTCCAGCCGGGAGCAGGGAGGGCGGAGGCAGAGGCAAAAACTCCGGAGGCGGAGGTGGCCGTAGCTGTCCCTGAAGTGACCGAGGTCGCCCCCAAGGTCGTCCCCGAGGCTACTCCTATTGCTGCCGAGGCTATCGAAGAGGTCCCGGCAGCCGAGCCAACCACTCCTGGTACTGCCGAGGCCGAGGTGGTCGAGCTCGAGCCTTTGATGTAATTTTTGTTATTTCTTGTAAAGTCGGGATGGCCTCCCATACTTGTAAGGGCCAAACCCGGATTTTGTACTTAGCCTACGGGCCCTTTTGAAATGAATATACATTTCTTTTTTGGAAACTCGTCTGTCGTAGCCTAAGTTTTTCTGCTCGGATCCGTTTTAGGTTCCGAGGATATGGGCTCTAGGGCCTCAGTTTTTCCAGCCACAGGGTTTGAGTTTAAGTTTGCCTTGCCGAGCTCCATTACTCGGTTCTTCGACTAGTGGTATAGCAACGCTTGTGCTTATACCAAGGGTTTGGGCTCGGAAAGTTTTTCCAAGCCTAGTCCAGAATTCGTCCAAGCCCTAGGGCGGTCGCTAGAACTTAATTCTTAATGCGGCGAATTTCGAATCCGAGCCTCGGGTTGCCGGGGCGAACCGGATTCTTCTCTTACAGATGGATTGCATACTCGTCAGCTCGTGACGGGAATTCACCGGATTTAGTACAATGTGTCGGTGTCCTGAGCACTTCTTCGCCGAGGCGATCGAAGACGCTCCTCTGTTCGGTGTCCGTTCTTTGAGGACATCGGCAGAGAAATAGATAAAGTGATGTAGAAACATTAAATACATGGGTACCTTGTACCGTGTGCGTCTTGGCGCCGAGGCGACTGAAGACGCTTCTCTGTTCGGTGTCCGTTCTTTGAGGACATCGACAGAGAAATCCAATAATAGGTAATGTAAAGACATTAAATAGATAGGTACCTTGTTCCGTGTGCGTCCTGGCACCGAGGCGACTGAAGACGCTTCTCTGCTCGGACTCCGTTCTTGGAGGGCGTCGACAGAGAAATCCAATAATAGGTAATGTAATGTAAAGACATTAAATAGATAGGTACCTTGTACCGTGTGCGTCCTGGCGCCGAGGCGACTGAAGACGCTTCTCTGCTCGGACTCCATTCTTGGAGGGCGTCGACAGAGAAATCCAATAATAGGTAATGCAATGTAAAGACATTAAATAGATAGGTACCTTGTACCGTGTGCGTCCTGGCGCCGAGGCGACTGAAGACGCTTCTCTGCTCGGACTCCGTTCTTGGAGGGCGTCGACAGAGAAATCCAATAATAGGTCAGGCCGGACTCGTTGGCTGAAGCCGATGGAGCACGAGCCGAGCTCGTCCGGTCAGAGAGGACCGCTAACTCATCTCGATGTCTCGAGCATCCCTATAGTTGGGGCATCCCGACGTCTCGGGGCATCCTGACCGTGGTCAGGGTAGGAGCACGAGCCGAGCTCGTCCGGTCAGAGAGGACCGCTAACTCATAGCCGATGGAGCACGAGCCGAGCTCGTCCGGTCAGAGAGGACCGCTAACTCATAGCCAATGGAGCACGAGCCGAGCTCGTCCGGTCAGAGAGGACCGCTAACTCATATCCCGACGTCTCGGGCGTCCCTATAGCCGGGGCATCCCGACGTCTCGGGGCATCCCGACGGATTGAGGCATCCCGACGTCTCGGGGCATCCTGACCGTGGTCAGGGTAGGAGCACGAGCCGAGCTCGTCCGGTCAGAGAGGACCGCTAACTCATAGCCGATGGAGCACGAGCCGAGCTCGTCCGGTCAGAGAGGACTGCTAACTCATTGCCGATGGAGCACGAGCCGAGCTCGTCCGGTCAGAGAGGACCGCTAACTCATTGTCCGACGTCTCGGGCCATCCCGACAAATCGGGGCATCCCGTTGCGGCAGGGCATCCCAATATATTGGGGCATCCTGACGTCTCAGGGTAGGAGCACGAGCCGAGCTCGTCCGGTCAGAGAGGACCGCTAACTCATAGCCGATGGAGCACGAGCCGAGCTCGTCCGGTCAGAGAGGACCGCTAACTCATTGCCGATGGAGCACGAGCCGAGCTCGTCCGGTCAGAGAGGACCGCTAACTCATTGCCGATGTCTCGGGCCATCCCGACGAATCGGGGCATCCCGTTGTGGCAGGGCATCCTGACCGTGGTCAGGGTAAGAGAAATAAACCTGACATCATGAGATAATCAGGAAAAATTGGTGAGCTCAAAATGAGTATGCGGACCGTAAGTTTATTATAAAATGGAATTCATAAAACGAGGTTCAATAATTGAATAAAGGGGGAACCCCTTAGGGTTCTACTGATGGTACACGCGGAGGTTTTCAGAGCTCCAGCTCCGCGGAATGGGCGTCCCGTCTGGGGACTCCAGCTGGTAAGTTCCGGGCCGGCGAACGCGCGTGACTCGGTACGGTCCTTCCCAATTGGGAGCCAGCTTTCCTTGCTCAGCAGGTCGGGAGGCTTCAGCTCTTCTGAGGACAAGGTCCCCTGGTCTGAAAGATTTGACTTTGACCCTGGCGTTGTAGTACTGAGCTGTCTTTTGCTGGTACCTCGCCATACGAACTCGGGCGGCCTCCCTTGTTTCCTCGATCAAGTCAAGGTTACTTCTGAGCTGCGAAGAGTTGGAACTGGCATCATGACGCTCGACTCTTGGAGAGGGAAGCCCAACCTCCAGTGGGATGACGGCCTCCGTTCCATATGTTAGGTTGAAGGGAGTCTCGCCGGTGGGGACACGGAACGTGGTCCGGTAAGCCCATAGGACATTATATAGGTCTTCGACCCATTGTCCTTTGGATTTGTCGAGCCTGGCTTTAAGACCCTGCAAAATAGTACGATTTGTTACCTCGGTTTCTCCGTTCGTCTGAGGGTGCGCGACCGAGGTGAAGCGGTGGTCAATGCCAAGCTCCGAGCAGAACTCTCTGAAGTGGATGTTGTCGAACTGGCGACCGTTGTCAGAAATAAGGATGCGGAGAAGTCCGAATCTGCATATAATGGACTTCCAGAGAAAATCCCGCATCTTCTGCTCGGTGATCCGGGCAAGGGGCTCGGCTTCTACCCACTTGGTGAAGTAGTCGATGGAGACGACCAGAAATTTTCTTTGTCCGGCGGCCAGTGGAAATGGCCCTAGGATGTCAATTCCCCACTGGGCAAAAGGCCAAGGGGAACTGATAGAAGTCAAAGGAGCCGAGGGCCGGCGCTGAACATTGGCATTCCTTTGGCACCGGTCGCATCTTTGGACAAAGTCCATGGCATTCTTCTGGAGTGTCGGCCAATAATATCCTTGGCGCAAAATTTTGTGGGCCAGCGCTCGCCCTCCTAGATGGTTTCCACAGATCCCTTCGTGGACTTCACGCAGGGCATAATCCGCCTCTGTTGGGCGGAGGCATCTGAGGAGTGGAGAGGTGAAGGATCTTCGATAGAGCTTTCCCTCGTATAGTATGTACCGGGTGGCGAGGCGCTTGATTCGGCGAGCCTCTCGTTCATCAGTGGGGAGGACTTCATCTTGTAGATAGCTGATGAGTTCGTCCATCCAGCTTGGCTCGAACTCAGCGCAGAAGGTCTGCTCGGGCTCGTCTGTACTGGGCTTTTGAAGATACTCCAGTACTGCCCCCTTGGGAAGCTCGCTCATACGGGAGGACGCCAGCTTTGACAGCTGGTCGGCCCTGAGATTCTCCGACCTGGGAACATGTTGGATGTGAAAAGAGTCCAAGGTCGAGGCGAGATCCCGTACCTTCTGAAGAAACTTCTGCATGGTCGGGTCTCTGGCTTCGAAGTCGCCCATAATTTGGTTGACGACGAGCTGAGAATCACTGAAGGCCCTCAAGTCCTTTACTCCTAGCTCCTTGGCTAGTTTGAGCCCGGCAACGAGCGCTTCGTACTCCGCCATATTATTAGAGGCAGGAAACTCCAGGCGCAAGGCTTGCTCGGCGACCACCCCTTCTGGGCTGGTGAGAATGAGCCCTGCTCCGCTACCCCCGAGTTTGAAGAGCTGTCGACATGCAGAGTCCATGTCAAACTCGGGGTCTGCTCCATGGGTGGCTCTGGCTCGGGTTCGACCTCGTTCGGTATGGTGCACTCGGCTATAAAGTCTGCGAGTGCTTGTGCTTTGATTGCCGGTCTGGGTCGGTACTCGATGTCAAATTCCCCGAGCTCAATGGCCCATTTTGTGATCCGGCCCGCACGGTCTGATTTCTGCAGGATCTGCTTGACCGGCTGGTCGGTCAACACAGCCACTGTGTGGGCTTGGAAGTAGGGTCGGAGCCTCCGAGCCGAGATGACCAGAGCATAGGCGGTCTTTTCCAGCTTGGAGTATCGGGTCTCGGCGTCCCTCAAGACCCGGCTGGTGTAATACACTGGCTTTTGAAGTTTGCCCTCCTCTCGGACCAAGACCAAGCTTACCGCAACAGGGGAGACAGCTAGATATAAGTAGAGAATCTCACCCTGTTGCGGCTTTGTGAGCAGGGGAGGGGAAGCCAGGAGATGTTTGAGCTTTTCAAAAGATTGCTGGCACTCGTCCGACCACAAAATGTTCTTCGGCTTCTTGAGGGCCGCGAAAAATGGAAGGCAGCGCTCAGCCGAGCGGGAGATGAACCTCCCGAGAGCTGCAACTCGGCCTGTAAGCCGTTGTACCTCCTTGACCGTCCTAGGAGGCGTCATCTTTTGAAGGGCTCGGATCTTCTCTAGATTGGCCTCAATTCCTCGCTGTGTAATGATGATGCTGAGGAATTTGCCGGAGGTGACTCCGAATGCACATTTAGCTGGATTGAGCTTCATCTGGTACTTTCGGAGCGTGGAGAATGCTTCATTGAGGTCAGCTATATGGTTTTGTGCCACCTTGCTTTTCACTAGCATGTCATCCATGTAGACCTCCATGTTCCGGCCTATTTGATCTTTGAAGATCCGGCTGACCAGCCTCTGATAAGTTGCCCCGGCATTTTTTAAGCCGAATGGCATCACCTTGTAGCAGTAGGTTCCCCCATCGGTGATGAAGGCTGTCTTCTCCTCATCTTCTGGCGCCATGCGGATCTGGTTGTATCCGGAGAAGGCGTCCATGAATGCTAGTAGCTCGTGACCCGAAGTGGAGTCCACGAGCTGGTCGATGCTGGGAAGTGGAAAACTGTCCTTCGAACAGGCTTTATTCAAATCGGTGTAGTCCACGCACATACGCCACTTTCCGTTGGCCTTCTTGACGAGGACCACATTGGCGAGCCACTCCGGGTAAGCTATCTCCCGGATGAATCCAGCTTCAAGGAGTTTGCTGACCTCCTCGGCTGCTGCTTGCTGTCGTTCAGGGGCGGCGCCTCGTTTCTTCTGCCGCACAGGCTTGCTGGTTGGCTTTACTTGGAGCCGGTGGACCACGATCTCTGGATTTATCCCCGGAATGTCTGCAGGCGACCATGCGAAAACATCCATGTTGTCTCGCAGGAAGTTGACGAGGCGACCCCTCTCGTGCTCGTCAAGGCCGGAGCCGACCTGCACGGTTAGCTCGGGAGAGTTCTCACGTAGAGGAACCCGAATTAATAACTCACCAGGTTCTACCCGCTCTTTCTGAGGGTTGACCCGTGCCTCCATAACCTCGGTTGAGGGCTGGTTAGTCGCTGGGGCAGGCACCTCGGCGGGTCGCTTTGCCTCGTGGGTCGCCAGGTAGCATCGCCTTGCCACCATTTGGTCTCCTTGGACTTCGCCGACTCCCCGGCTGGTGGGGAATCGCATGAGCAGATGGTGAGTGGAGACTACCGCTCGGAGGGCGTTGAGGCCTGGCCTCCCGAGGATGGCATTGTAGACCGAGGGAAGGCGTATCACGAGGAAGCTCATCCCCACGGTACTTTCACGAGGGGCGAGCCCGGCCGTGACCAGAAGGTCGATCTCGCCCTCTACTGGGACTGAATCCCCAGTAAATCCAACCAACGGAGCATTCATCCTCCGTAGCTGTTCTTTGGTCATCCCCATTTTACAATATGCACCAAAGTACAAAATATTCGCCGAGCTTCCATTATCAACTAAGATGCGCTTTACATCAAATCTATTTATGATCATGGAGATGACCACGGCATCATCATGGGGAGTTTCAACTCCCTCTAAGTCATCGTCTGAAAAGGAGATGACTTCAGAAGCGCGCGGGCGCTTTGATGAGGTTTCTCCCTCCGAAGCTTCTCCAGCCGAGGCCCCTCGGATAGTGTTGATGACGCCGGCAATGGGCCTGTTGGCATTCGAACCTTCAGGCTGTGCTGCTCCTTCGGCGGGCTGCTTTTCTTCACGCCGGCCTTGCACAAACCGATCGAGCACCCCTCGGCGGATGAGTGCTTCGATCTCATTTCGGAGCTGGTAACACTCCTCGGTATCATGACCTTTGTCCCGGTGGAAACGACAATACTTCCGGTTATCGCGCCGGGTTCGGGTATCAGGCTTCGGAGGTGGGAGCCGGATACGATCTCGACTCTCGATCTCCATGAGGATTTCGGCCCGAGGGGTGTTGAGGGGAGTGTATTTTTCATACCTCCCTTCGGGTGCACGGGCCTGCAGTGGGAACCTCGGGCGGAGTGGTGACCTCTGCTGTGGCGGCCCCCTCAGTCGGGTGGACTCCTCGGGCGGGGCGGATTCTTGGCTTGTCGCGGAGACGGGCTTCTGGGCTGGCCGCGCTCCTCGCGGCGCCTCTTCTTGGGTTCTGCTCGGTCCCGCCCCGCCTGACGGCCACGGCTTTCTCAGCCTTGGCATATTTCCGGGCCCGAGCGAACATTTCGGTAAGGTCCGCTGGAAAATTCTTCTCGATCGAGAAGAGGAATCTGTAGGACCGGGCTTCAGTCTTCAGCGCCGACATGGCGATTGACTGGTCAAGCTCCCGGACTTCCCATGTTGCGGCGGTAAACCGGTCCAGGTACTCCTTGAAGGACTCTCCCTCCTTTTATTTGATGTCGAGGAGGGAGTCGGATGTCCGCCGCTGGGGCTGGCTAGCGGCGAAATTGCCAGCAAACTGTCTGCCGAGCTGCTCAAAGGAGGAGACAGTACTCGGCTTCAGCCCGGTGAACCAAAGCCGGGCTGGTCCTCGGAGCGTCGCCGGGAAAGCCTTGCACATCATGGCTTCCGAGGCTCCTTGTAGGGCCATTAAGACCCGGTAACTCTCCAGGTGGTCAAGGGGATCAGCCTTGCCGTTGTAAGGCTCCACCTGGGGCATCTTGAACCGGAGGGGAACCGGTTCATCTTCAATCTCCTGGGAGAAGGGCGACTTCGTATTGAACTCGAAGTCGCCGTCACGTCCCGATTTTCTCCCGTGGAGTGCCTGGACTTGGCGCTCCAGCCTCTCGACCTTCCTGTCGAGTTCATCATTCTGGAGGATCGCTACAGCGGTTCCTCCGGGTGCAGGTTGCCCTGGAACCGACTCAGCTTCTGAAGGTTGTGGCCAGCCTCCGTGGCCTCTGACTGGGTGCTCTCTCCAGAGGGAGGCCTGGATTTGAGAGTCCTGACCTCGAAGAGGAAGCCCGCTTGTAGGGGGCTCCGGTTGAACTGGAGCCGGGGGAGGCGGTGCTGCTGGAATGCCCCTGGGTTGCAAGCTTTGGACGGCGGTAGCCAACGCCTGCACTTGCTGCACCAGGGCATCAAATTGTTCCGGTTGAACTTTGTTGCCCAAGGTGACAATCCAAGAGGGGGGGGTGAATTGGTTTCTTCTAATTTTGGTGCTTTTAAAAACTTTCGTAATTAAGTGCGGTGGATGCTTACTTAGATTATTTGAGTGAGTTAAACTAATGCAAGAATAGAAGATAATGCAAGAGAAAATAAAAGCACAAACACAACGCAAACACAACAATATATAGTGGTTCGGTGCTCTCCTTAGCACCTACGTCCACTCCCTAAGCGTCCCCTTGGGAATTCACTATAATCTCGCAGATTACAGTTGGATTGTTTTCCGGGGTCACAATCCAAAAACCTTTGTTGGTTTTGCGGGCTCACCAACGAACCTATACACTTGGTTTTCCGGGTTCACCAAAAACCTTTATTGGTTTTGCGGGCTCACCAACGAACCTATACACTTGGTTTTCCGGGTTCACCAAAAACCTTTGTTGGTTTTGCGGGCTCACCAACGAACCTTTACAAAGTGTTTAACAAATAAAAAGAAAAGATTCAAACTCCTAAATGAGCATATAAAACAATATGAACTACAAAGAAGAGTTAGAAAGTATTTATCGCTTTGAAGTCGCTTTGCTCTTCTTTGTCAAGGATGCTTCACTCTTCAAGGGAGGATGGAGCTCTTGATGCCTCTTTGAATCTGCTCAATCCCTTTCCTTGATTCTTGAATGAAGCTCTTGATGAAGGAGATTAGGGCTCTTTTGTTTTCTTGTGTATTCTTTGATATCCCACTCAAAAGTTGTTCTCTCTGATGAATAGTGCCCCTTTAAATAGTTTCCAACCTTCCTTGGACAAGCCCCAATGGTCAGATTTGAAAAACTAGCCGTTACTCACCTTGGGAAGGACAAAAAGTACATCTGCAGAACTAGCCGTTACTGTTCAGCCCGTGTTTGGGTCGGCTCAACCTGTCCTTGGGTCGACCCAACTTTGGCTTGGGTCGACTCAAACATTCCTTGGGTCGACCCTCTCAGAAACCACAGAAACCTCAATTTCAGCCTTCCTTCCCATGGGTCGACCCAACCATTCTTTGGGTCGACTCAAAATTCACTTGGGTCGACTCAACTTCTTCTTGGGTCGACCCTCTCAGTAATTCCAGAGAACCATTTTCTGTCTGTCTTTCTGTCTTGCCTTTGGGTCGACCCTCTCAGGGTTTGGGTTGACTCAAGCTTGGGTCGACTCAACCACTGTGTGGGTCGACCCTCTCAGTAAATCCAGAGAGCATTCTTCTGTTGTGTTTTGAGGTTCTTTGGAGGTTGGGTCGACTCATGCTTACCTTGGGTCGACCCAACTCACTGTTCATTTGTGCCATTTTTGCAGGAGTGTGCCAGATGACTTCTTGATGTACCGGGGTCGACCCAATCAACCTGTGGGTCGACTCAAACCATACTTTGCTGCATTCTCAAGGTTAGATTCATCCAAATGAACAAGGCCATTTATCCATTTTCAATTAAACAAATATACTGAGAGTAATGAACTTATAAATGAAGTATCAATTTAACTTATAGCATGCTCTAGATAATTGCTTGTTAATCATCAAAATAACACTATCATCATCAATCTCCCCCTTTTTGATGATTACAAAATAAAGAGTATAAGCCTATTGATACTTGTCTTTAAAATCAGTTTATAAAAGGGATTAAACTGCTGAATTTCAGCTTTTCATATATACTTGTGAAATCTCCCCCTATATCATTTAAATGTTGCCAATTTGACTCTTTGAATTGCTCCCCCTTTCATTTATAATTCATTAGCGATGAAACTTCAAAAATTTGAGATAGTATGAGTTTCAGGCTATGTATCGGGGTGCGAGAGGTGCGTGCCAAATTCTGAATTTATATGTGACAAATTCTGAATTGTGATATAAATTTTTGATTTGATCAATTTCATTGTTACAAATTGCTCCCCCTTAGATGTATAAACTTTCTTATATGATTTTCAATTTGTTTGCCCATTCATTTCTCTTTTCTTTACATAACTTCTTTATTCACTTTTTTCTCCCAAAATTAATACTCTTTCTTTATTCACTTTCTTTACATACTCTAAACACTATCTTTACTTCTCCCCTTTTTGTTATACATATCTTTACTTCTCCAATAAAATACTCTTTCTTTTCTTAAATTGATATACTCTTTCTTTTCTTCTCCCCCTTTTTGTTATCATCAAAAAAATATATATATATGGGGAAGAATGCAATAAATAACAAACTTCAAATTTCATTGATCAAAATAGGAACATTTTCATACATGAATGTCAAAAACAAAAGCAGATACAATGTTCCTTAATCAAGATTTAAAGATACATATCATAAAAGCAAAATACATATGAGAACTAGATATTTAGCCTAGGCTCTAAACATAGATGCTAAGATCAGCCTAGGGGGAATCTAATGGCTGGGATCTAGTCCTCATCCTCCTAGCATACGTGGCGAGGGGAGGTCGAGCCCGGTGAGACTGTGTCTGGCGTGGAGCACGACGAGCTGGATGACTCTGTGCCGATATCTCTGACTCAGCAACCTGTGGCACAGATGGTCCATGTGTCTCTCTCTCTCCGGAGTGCTCCAATCTGCTGCCTCAGATCACTGATATCAGCAGACATGACATCCAACCGGACGTCCAATCGGCTCGTGAGCCCGTCAGTAATAGTCCTCGCCTGAGCTGACATGAGCTCGGTCATCCTGCTCCAGAAGTCATCCGTATCTGTCGGAGGAGCGGATGACGATGGTCCAGCCTCTGAGGGTGCAGTAGGATGATCCATAGGCTCCTCATCCTCATCCTCTGGTGCCTCACCCTGAATGCCTGCACCGGTGTGAATCCACTGCCCGTTTACTTTCGCATATCCCATGCGTATGAGTGTCCGTGCAGTGTACGTGTCCGTGTGATGCAGACTCTTGGATGCCTCCTCCTCGAGAGGTAAACCATGCCTGACGGAAGATCAATGTAAGTATCATACCATAAGGTAGTGATACCCTGTTGCTGCACATCACCTTCCTCATTTGCCTCACTATCATAGCCGGAAGATTTAGAGGAGTCCCCCGAATCATACACTCCATAACTGCTAGATCTCGCTCTGAGATGAGATCAAATCTCCCGGTCTTCGGAAATAAAATCCTATTTATCATATTGGAGCAATAACCTCATCTCAGCGGAAAGAGAACTAGCTATTACCTTCTGAGAAAAATCGAAGTTCTCATTTTCCATGATCAATTGTAGAGCTCTCATTTTGTCTTCTGGCCTCTCCGGAGTGGCTCCTATGCAGGGTAGGTGTAGTAGCTCACTCAAGCTCTCCTCGGATACACGGATCCGAACCCCTCGAACTTCCGACACAAGCCCTCCCATACCAGTCTTGAGGAAGGCATAAAACTCTTGTACCAACCCGGGGTAGATGACCACATCTAGGGAGCAAAGATACTCCCAACCTTGCCTTTGGATCCATTCCCAAATCTGAAACCCTTCTTGATTGAAAAACTCGGAATGGATCCTTCTCCCCGTAGTAACCGGCCTCCCCGCAAATCTTGCAAGAATCACTGAGGGGAAGGAGGAGGAGGGACCTCCGCACGTGCCTCACGTCGTGGAGACACGGGAGAAGGCTCGGTAGGGTGCCTTTCCTCTTGTTGGACCCGGGTCACTCTTCCGGATCTCTTGGCTACGGCTCGTTTGGGTCCCATTTCTCCAAGATTTTGAGGAAATCTACTGTTTGGAGGAGTTTAGTGGAGATTGGAGAGTGGGGACTAGGCTTTTCGGAAGAAGACAAAGGGCAAACAGTGCCCTAGATGTGCTCTCGGGCCCCCTTTTAACAGTGGGGTCCCGACGTTGGGTCGACTCAAGGATTTTCTTGGGTCGACTCAACGTTGGGTCGACCCATGTTCTGGTTGGGTCGACCCAAGTGCAGAAATTTTGTTTTCTCTTCCTTGTTGCTTCTAAAAAGTTTTTCTTACTTTCAATCCTTATAAACTCTTTATAGGATATTGATATATGAGTAAGAAATCTATAGATAACAAATTTGACTCATGTTTCATGGGATTTTTGAAGTTAGAGGAATGTATCATGAGACTACTAGCTCCCTTTTATATTTATTCAATAAAAGGATCACATATGCCTAATTCCCTCCTTAGCATGCAGAATCTATCTTCACTCAATGGTTTTGTAAATATGTCGGCTAATTGTTTTTCCGTGCATATATGCTCAATACATACATTTCCATTTTGCACATGATTCCTAATAAAATGGTACCTTATTTCTATGTGTTTGGCTTTGGAGTGCTGAACTGGATTTTTAGTAAGATTAATAGCACTGGTATTATCACACTTAATAGGAATATTATCTAGTTTAAACTCCATAGTCCTCTAGTTGTTGCTTGAGCCATATTACTTGAGCACAACAACTACCAGCAGCTATGTATTCAGCTTCAGCTGTGGACAGTGCCACTGAGTTCTACTTTTTACTAAACCATGATACTAAGTTATTTCCTAAGAATTGACATGTGCCACTTGTGCTCTTTCTATCTAATTTGCATCCGGCAAAATCTGCATCTGAGTATGCAAGCAAATCTAGACAGGAGTCTCTCGAGTACCATAATCCAATGGTGGGTAGTTCCTCTTAAATATCTAAGGATTCTCTTAACCAGCACTTAAATGTGGACTCCTTAGGATCCGATTGGTATCTAGCACATATTCCTACACTAAATTACAATGTCGGGTCTACTAGCAGTAAGATAGAGCAAGGATCCCAATTAGTCCTCTATAGAGCCTTAATATTAACACTCTTCCCTTTTTCATCTTTGTCTAGCTTACTAGTAGGATTTCATTGGGAGTGCCAATTCTCTTATGATTTTCATTCCCAAACTTCTTCAGTATTTCCTTGTATACTTAGTTTGATGAATGAAAATGCCTTCTTTGGTTTGTTTGATTTGTAATCCTAAAAGAAGCTTAGTTCTCCCATCAAACTCATCTCAAATTCTCCATGCATTTAAATCAGCGAAATCTTTGCATAGAGTATCATTGGTGGCACCAAAGATTATGTCATCTACATATATTTGTACCACTAATAGATTTTTGTCCTTTCTTTGAGAAATAACGTTTTATCTACATTTTCTCTACAAAAATTATTTTCAAGCGAAATTTACTTAGTCGATCATACCAAGCCCTAGGTGCTTGCTTTAATCTATATAATGCCTTATGCAGTTTAAACACATGATTTGGCAATTCATGATTTTCAAATTCCGGAGGTTGTTCTACATATACTTCTTCCTCAATAATACCGTTTAAGAAAGCACTCTTCACATCCATTTGATATAATTTGAAGTCCATAAAACATGCAAATGCTAGAAGTAATCTAATAGCCTCTAATCTAGCTACAGGAGCAAATGTCTCATCATAATCTATTCCTTCTTCTTGATTGTATCCCTTAGCTACAAGTCTGGCCTTATTTCTTATAACTATTCCATTTTCATCTAATTTATTTCTAAATACCCATTTTGGTTCCAATTACTGAATTATGCTTTGGTCTTTCAGTTAATGTCCATACATTACTTCTTTTGAATTGATTTAATTCCTCTTGCATGGCATTTATCCAGTTAGTATCCTTTTTTCAGCCTCTTCATAAGTCTTAGGTTCTAATTGTGAAATGAAAGCAAGATAATCATTTAAATTTCTAAGAGATGATCGAGTTCTTACCCCTTGAGATGGATCACCAATAATTAAGTCTTTAGGATGTCCATGTGCATACCTCCATTCTTTTGGCACGTCTTGAGGTTGTGGTGGCACGCAATCATCTCCCTTATCTTGATTTGGCACGTCATCAATTTTCAACTTTTCAAAGTCGATAATTCCTGTATCATCATCAATAGTATTTTCTTTCCTAGCATACTCACTATCAGACTCATCAAATATAATATGACTGACTCTTCCACTACTAAGGTTCTTTTGTTGAATACTCTGTATGCCTTGCTAGATGTGGAGTATCCTAAAAAGATACCTTCATCTGACTTGGCATCAAATTTACTTAAGTCCTCCTTGCCATTATTTAAGATAAAACATCTACATCCAAACACTTTAAAATATTTGCAGTTGGTTTCTTATTCTTCCAAAGTTCATAAGGAGTTTTCTTAGTTATAGGTCGTATAAAACTCGATTTAGAATATGGCAAGAAGTGTTTTATAGCTTCAGCCCAAAAGTACTTGGAAGATTTGACTCGCACAACATTGTGGCGTGCCATTTCTGCCAATGTCCTATTTTTCCTTTCAACAACCCCATTTTGTTGAGGCGTTCTAGGTGCTGAAAATTGATGTGATATTCCATTTTTAGTGCAAAATTCCTCGAAGTGTTGATTTTCAAATTCAGTACCATGATCACTTCGAATGGCTACTAAGGTGAGTTCCTTTTCATTTATGATTTTATTATATAGTTTCAAAAATTCTGAAAATGCTTCATTCTTATGTGCCAAAAATGAAACCCATGTATACCTTGAAAAATCATCAACAATGACTAGTCCATATTTCTTTCCTCCTAGACTTGTAGTTCTAGTAGGTCCAAATAAATCCATATGTATGAGTTCAAATGGTCTAGTTGTTGATACTACATTTTTCGATTTGAAAGATGATCTAGTTTGTTTTCCCAATGAACATGGTCCACATATTTTGTCCTTTTCAAAAATCAATTTTGGCACATCCTTTATTAATTCCTTCTTAACTAGTTTTGATATTAATTCCATACTAGCATGTCCTAATCTTCGATGCCAAAGCCAACTAGTTTCAATTTTCTTTTCATTAGTAATTAAGCATAAACCATTTTTCTTGCCTAACTCATGAAGATCTACTAAGTAAATATTTCTTTGCCTTTGTCCTACAAGTACAATGCTATTATCTTTAGGATTTGTGATTATGCATACAGATGCTTCAAATGTAACTTTAAATCCTTTATCACAAAATTGACTTATGCTAAGAAGGTTATGTTTCAAACCCTTAACTAATAAACATTTTCTATAAAAATAGATGGAGCAATGAAAATTTTACCCTTTCCAATGATATACCCTTTACCATTGTCTCCATAGGTTACTACTCCACCTTTCTTTGGTTCCAAGGTGACAAATTGATCTTCGTCACCGGTCATGTGTCTTGAACAGCCGCTATCTAGATACCAACGTTTTTCAACTTTATCAGCTGCAAGACACACCTCATCGTCATTGGCCATATGACATATTTGGGCCGTGTCTTGATGATCTTCGTCCTCCGAACTTGATTCCTCACTCTCACTCTAATCGGCCATAAAATTCTTCTTTTTCAACTTTCTTGCCATCCACTTCAAATCTGGGCAATCTATCTTATAATGCCCGGGTTTGTTACACTCATAGCAAATGGGAGTTTCTTTCTCCTTTTCTTTGTCCTTACCCTTTTCTTTGCTTGAGTTACCTTTAGGGAAGGGCTTCTTTTTATGAAATCTATTCTTACCTCTCATGAATTTTCTGAATTTTCTCCCAAGCACTGCCATCCCTTCCTCATCAATATCTTCATCATCATCTGAATCTTCCGATTCAGTTTGTTGTCTAGGGGTGGTAGTCTTTAGGGCAATAGGCTTTCTTCTCTTGACCTCATCTTCTGAATTTTGCCTCATTGTCAACTCATGGGTCATGAGTGATCCTAGAAGCTCCTCTAACTGCAGTGTGTTGAGGTCCTTCGCTTCTTGTATGGCGGTTACCTTGGCCTCCCAATTCCTTGGTAGAGACCTGAGAATTTTTCGCACCAAATCAGAATTAGAATAAGATTTTCCTAAACTTTTAAGCCCATTTATAATATCAGTAAAACGAGTAAACATATCAGTTATGGACTCGTAGAATCCATTTTAAACAATTCATACTTATGTACTAATATGTTTATCTTTGACTCCTTAACTTGATTGGTCCCTTCATGTGTGACCTCAAGTCTATCCCAAATTTCTTTGGCAGTGGTGCAAGTGGATATTCTATTAAATTCATTTACATCTAAAGAGCAATAAAGTATATTTATAGCTTTTGCATTTAACTGTGCTAGTCTTCTATCATTTTCATTCCAATCCATTTCTGGTTTGGGTATGATAGTGCCCTCCATATTGAGTGTGGGTGTGTGAGGTCCTCTAGTTATGATTTGCCAAAGTTCATAGTCCGAAGCTTGAATGAATATCCTCATCTAGCTTTCCAATATGTGTAGTTTGTGCCATTAAATAGAGGTGGTCTATTTGTAGATTGCCCCTCACTCATAGAGCATCCTACTTGGGTTGTCATGGTCTTTAACTCTTGATTGTTAGATCAATGAGCACTATTAGAGCACCTAGCTCTGATACCACTTGTTGCCCAAGGTGACAATCCAAGAGGGGGGGGGTGAATTGGTTTCTTCTAATTTTGGTGCTTTTAAAAACTTTCGTAATTAAGTGCGGTGGATGCTTACTTAGATTATTTGAGTGAGTTAAACTAATGCAAGAATAGAAGATAATGCAAGAGAAAATAAAAGCACAAACAACGCAAAACACAATATATATGTGGTTCGGTGCTCTCTTAG